>NC_141685.1:112460770-112658770 GCF_964263255.1 Lissotriton vulgaris | reverse complement strand
CTCTCTGTTTCACTTGTTTTCCCCTTGTTTTTTGTGCCCTTCTGCCCTCTGTTTCCCTCGTTTTTTGTGCCCTTCTGCCCCGTTTCCCCCGTTTTTCGTGCCCTTCTGCCCTCTTGTGTCCCTCATTTTTTGTGGCCTTCTGTCCTCTGTTGCACTCGTTTTCCCCTTGTTTTCCGTGCCCTTCTGCCTTCTGTTTCCCTCTTTTTATGTGGCTTCTGCCCTGTTTCACTCGTTTTCCCCTTGTTTTTTGTGCCCTTCTGCCCTCTGTTTCACTCGTTTTCCCCTTGTTTTTTGTGCCCTTCTGCCCTCTGTTTCCCTCGTTTTTTGTGCATTTCTGCTTTCTGTTCCACCCGTTTTCCCCTTGTTTTTGTGCCCTTCTGCCCTCTGTTTCACTTGTTTTGCCCTTGTTTTTTGTGCCCTTCTGCCCTCTGTTTCCCTCGTCTTTTGTGCCTTTCTGCCCTCTGTTCCACCCGTTTTCCCCTTGTTTTTGTGCCCTTCTGCTCTCTGTTTCACTTGTTTTCCCCTTGTTTTTTGTGCCCTTCTGCCCTCTGTTTCCCTTGTTTTTTGTGCCTTTCTGCCCTCTGTTCCACCCGTTTTCCCCTTGTTTTTGTGCCCTTCTGCGCTCTGTTTCACTCGTTTACCCCTTGTTTTTCGTGCCCTTCTGCCTTGTTTCCCTTGTTTTCTGTGGCCTTCTGCTCTCTGTTTCACTCTTTTCCCCCTTGTTTTGTGCCCTTCTGCCCTGTTTCCCTCATTTTTCTTGCCCTTCTGCCTCTGTTTCCCTCATTTTTTGTGGCCTTCTGCCCTCTGTTTCACTCGTTTTCCCCTTGTTTTTTGTGCCCTTCTGCCCTCTGTTCCCCTCGTTTTTTGTGGCCATCTGCCCTGTTTCACTCGTGTTCCACTTGTTTTTCGTGCCATTCTGCCCTCTGTTTTCTTCGTGTTTCGTGCCCTTCTGCCCTGTTTCCCTCGTTTTTGTGCCTTTCTGCCCTCTGTTCCACCCATTTTCCCCTTGTTTTTGTGGCCTTCTGCCCTGTTTCACTCGTTTTCCCCTTGTTTTTTGTGCCCTTCTGCCCTGTTTCCCTTGTTCTCTGTGGCCTGCTCTCTGTTTCACTCGTTTTCCCCTGGTTTTGTGCCCTTTTGCCCTCTGTTTGCCTCATTTTTTGTGGCCTTCTGCCCTCTGTTTCACTCGTTTTCCCCTTGTTTTTTGTGCCCTTCTGCCCTCTGTTTCCCTGTTTTTTTGTGGCCTTCTGCTCTCTGTTTCACTTGTTTTTTTGGCCTTCTGCTCTCTGTTTCACTCGTTTTCCCCTTGTTTTTTGTGCCCTTCAGCCCTCTGTTTCACTCATTTTCCTCTTGTTTTTTGTGCCCTTCTGCCCTCTGGTTCCCTCGTTTTTTGTGCCTTTCTGCCCTCTGTTCCACTGGTTTCCCCTTGTTTTTGTGCCCTTCTGCCCTCTGTTTCACTCGTTTTTCCCTTGTTTTTTGTGCCCTTCTGCCCTCTGTTTCCCTAGTTTTTTGTGCCTTTCTGCCCTCTGTTCCACCCATTTTCTCCTTGTTTTTGTGACCTTCTGCCCTCTGTTTCACTCGTTTTCCCCTAGTTTTCTGTACCCTTCTGCCTTCTGTTTCCCTCTTTTTATGTGACCTTCTGCCCTGTTTCACTCGTTTTCCACTTGTTTTTCGTGCCCTTCTGCCCTGTTTCCCTCGTTTTTCGTGCCCTTCTGCCCTGTTTTCCTTGTTTTTTGTGGCCTTCTGCTCTCTGTTTCACTCGTTTTCCCCTTGTTTTTTGTGCCCTTCTGCCCTCTGTTTCCCTCGTTTTTTTGTGGCCATCTGCCCTGTTTCACTCGTGTTCCACTTGTTTTTTGTGCCCTTCTGCCCTTTTTCCCTTGTTTTCTGTGGCCTTCTGCTCTCTGTTTCACTCGGTTTCCCCTTGTTTTGTGCCCTTCTGCCCTCGGTTTCCCTCGTTTTTCGTGCCCTTCTGCCTCTGTTTCCCTCGTTTTTTGTGGCCTTCTGCCCTCTGTTTCACTCGTTTTCCCCTTGTTTTTTGTGCCCTTCTGCCCTCTGTTTCCCTCGTTTTTTGTGCCCTTCTGCCCCGTTTCCCCCGTTTTTCGTGCCCTTCTGCCCTCTTGTGTCCCTCATTTTTTGTGGCCTTCTGTCCTCTGTTGCACTCGTTTTCCCCTTGTTTTCCGTGCCCTTCTGCCTTCTGTTTCCCTCTTTTTATGTGGCCTTCTGCCCTGTTTCACTCGTTTTCCCCTTGTTTTTTGTGCCCTTCTGCCCTCTGTTTCACTCGTTTTCCCCTTGTTTTTTGTGCCCTTCTGCCCTCTGTTTCCCTCATTTTTTGTGCCTTTCTGCTTTCTGTTCCACCCGTTTTCCCCTTGTTTTTGTGCCCTTCTGCTCTCTGTTTCACTTGTTTTGCCCTTGTTTTTTGTGCCCTTCTGCCCTCTGTTTCCCTCGTTTTTTGTGCCTTTCTGCCCTCTGTTCCATCCGTTTTCCCCTTGTTTTTGTGCCCTTCTGCGCTCTGTTTCACTCGTTTACCCCTTGTTTTTCGTGCCCTTCTGCCCTGTTTCCCTTGTTTTCTGTGGCCTTCTGCTCTCTGTTTCACTCTTTTCCCCCTTGTTTTGTGCCCTTCTGCCCTGTTTCCCTCATTTTTCTTGCCCTTCTGCCTCTGTTTCCCTCATTGTTTGTGGCCTTCTGCCCTCTGTTTCACTCATTTTCCCCTTGTTTTTTGTGCCCTTCTGCCCTCTGTTCCCCTCGTTTTTTGTGGCCATCTGCCCTGTTTCACTCGTGTTCCACTTGTTTTTCGTGCCTTTCTGCCCTCTGTTTCCCTTGTATTTTGTGGCCTTCTGCTCTCTGTTTCACTCGTTTCCCCCTTGTTTTTTGTGTCCTTCTGCCCTCTGTTTCCCTCGTTTTTTGTGCCTTTCTGCCCTGTTTCCCTCGTTTTTCGTGCCCTTCTGCCCTCTGTTTCCGTCGTTTTTTGTGGCCTTCTGTCTTCTGTTGCACACGTTTTCCCCTTGTTTTCTGTACCCTTCTGCCTTCTGTTTCCCTCTTTTTATGTGACCTTCTGCCCTGTTTCACTCGTTTTCCACTTGTTTTTCGTGCCCTTCTGCCCTCTGTTTCCCTCGTTTTTCGTGCCCTTCTGCCCTGTTTTCCTTGTTTTTTGTGGCCTTCTGCTCTCTGTTTCACTCATTTTCCCCTTGTTTTTTGTGCCCTTCTCATCTCTGTTTCCCTCGATTTTTGTGGCCATCTGCCCTGTTTCACTCGTGTTCCACTTGTTTTTCGTGCCTTTCTGCCCTCTGTTTCCCTTGTATTTTGTGGCCTTCTGCTCTATGTTTCACTCGTTTTCCCCTTGTTTTGTGCCCTTCTGCCCTCTGTTTCCCTCGTTTTTTGTTTGTGCCCTTCTGCACTCTGTTTCCATCATTTTTCGTGCCCTTCTGCCCTCTGTTTCCTTCGTGTTTCGTGCCCTTCTGCCCTGTTTCCCTCGTTTTTGTGCCTTTCTGCCCTCTGTTCCACCCGTTTTCCCCTTGTTTTTGTGGCCTTCTGCCCTGTTTCACTCGTTTTCCCCTTGTTTTTTGTGCCCTTCTGCCCTGTTTTCCTTGTTTTCCGTGGCCTGCTCTCTGTTTCACTCGTTTTCCCCTGGTTTTGTGCCCTTTTGCCCTCTGTTTGCCTCATTTTTTGTGGCCTTCTGCCCTCTGTTTCACTCGTTTTCCCCTTGTTTTTTGTGCCCTTCTGCCCTCTGTTTCCCTGTTTTTTTGTGGCCTTCTGCTCTCTGTTTCACTTGTTTTTTTGGCCTTCTGCTCTGTTTCACTCGTTTTCCCCTTGTTTTTTGTGCCCTTCAGCCCTCTGTTTCACTCATTTTCCTCTTGTTTTTTGTGCCCTTGTGCCCTCTGGTTCCCTCGTTTTTTGTGCCTTTCTGCCCTCTGTTCCACTGGTTTCCCCTTGTTTTTGTGCCCTTCTGCCCTCTGTTTCACTCGTTTTCCCTTGTTTTTTGTGCCCTTCTGCCATCTGTTTCCCTAGTTTTTTGTGCCTTTCTGCCCTCTGTTCCACCCATTTTCTCCTTGTTTTTGTGACCTTCTGCCCTCTGTTTCACTCGTTTTCCCCTTGTTTTTTGTGCCCTTCTGCCCTTTTTCCCTTGTTTTCTGTGGCCTTCTGCTCTCTGTTTCACCCGTTTTCCCCTTGTTTTGTGCCCTTCTGCCCTCGGTTTCCCTCGTTTTTCGTGCCCTTCTGCCTCTGTTTCCCTCGTTTTTTGTGGCCTTCTGCCCTCTGTTTCACTCGTTTTCCCCTTGTTTTTTGTGCCCTTCTGCCCTCTGTTTCCCTCGTTTTTTGTGCCCTTCTGCCCCGTTTCCCCCGTTTTTCGTGCCCTTCTGCCCTCTTGTGTCCCTCATTTTTTGTGGCCTTCTGTCCTCTGTTGCACTCTTTTTCCCCTTGTTTTCCGTGCCCTTCTGCCTTCCGTTTCCCTCTTTTTATGTGGCCTTCTGCCCTGTTTCACTCGTTTTCCACTTGTTTTTTGTGCCCTTCTGCCCTCTGTTTCCCTCGTTTTTCGTGCCCTTCTGACCTCTGTTTCCCTTGTTTTTTGTGCCCTTCTGCCCTCTGTTTCCCTCGTTTTTTGTTCGCTTCCGCTCTCTGTTTCACTTGTTTTTTTTGGCCTTCTGCTCTCTGTTTCACTCATTTTCCCCTTGTTTTTTGTGCCCTTCTGCCCTCTGTTTCACTCGTTTTCCCCTTGTTTTTTGTGCCCTTCTGCCCTCTGTTTCCCTCGTTTTTTGTGCCTTTCTGCTTTCTGTTCCACCCGTTTTCCCCTTGTTTTTGTGCCCTTCTGCCCTCTGTTTCACTTGTTTTCCCCTTGTTGTTTGTGCCCTTCTGCCCTCTGTTTCCCTAGTTTTTTGTGCCTTCCTGCCCTCTGTTTCACTCGTTTTCCCCTTGTTTTTTGTGCCCTTCTGCCCTCTGTTTCCCTCGTGTTTCGTGCCCTTCTGCCCTCTGTTTCCCTTATTTGTTGTGGCCTTCTGCCCTCTGTTTCTCCCGTTTTTCCCTTGTTTTTTGTGTCCTTCTGCCCTCTGTTTCCCTCGTTTGTCGTGCCCTTCTGCCCCCGTTTTCCACTTGCTTTTCGTGCCCTTCTGCCCTCTGTTTTCTTCATTTTTCGTGCCCTTCTGCCCTTCTGCCCTGTTTCATTCATTTTCCACTTGTTTTTCGTGCCCTTCTGCCCTCTTCCCTCGTTTTTCGTGCCTTTCTGCACTCTGTTTCCCTCATTTTTTGTGGCCTTCTGCCCTCTGTTTCACCCGTTTTCCCCTTGTTTTTTGTGCCCTTCTGCCCTCTGTTTCCCTCATTTGTCGTGCCCTTCTGCCCTCGTTTTCCACTTGTTTTTCGTGCCCTTCTGCCCTGTTTCCCTTGTTTTTCGTGCCCTTTTGCCCTCTGTTTCACTCGTTTTCCCCTTGTTTTTCGTGCCCTTCTGCCCTCTGTTTCCCTCATTTTTCGTGCCCTTCTGCCCTGTTTCCCCTCGTTTTTCGTTCCCTTCTGCCCTCTGTTTCCCTCGTTTTTCGTGCACTTCTGCCCTGTTTCACTCGTTTTCCCCTTGTTTTTCGTGCCCTTCTGCTCTCTGTTTCACTCGTTTTTCATGCTGTTCTGCCCTCTGTTTCACTCGTTTTCCACTTGTTTTACGTGCCCTTCTGCCCTCTGTTTACATTGTTTTTCGTGCCGTTCTGCCCTCGATGACGTCACAGGGGTCAGACTCTCACAAGAAGAGTCTGCAGCATCAGGAGAGGAGCGTCATCCTCTTCACCCGCCCCCACCCTCAGCTAAGCTCCAATCCGAGCGGCTGGTTTGGGTGAGGGCGGGTAAATGCAGCCAGAAAAGTAAATAGCCCATGAATGGTTACACAAGCTACTCCTGGGGTCTCCGCGAGCTACCGGTAGCTCGTGATCGACCGGTTGGAGACCCCGGGCCTAGACCTATTTCTCAACTATGGTCCAGAGTGTGAATCAAGGGCAATGAAATTAAGGCGTACTTTCATGTGTTCATTTTATTCCACCTTTTTCTGCACCTGGATTTACTGGGTGCAGAAAACTAGGACACAATCTTCTTCCGGACAGAAAACTTAGACTGAAAAGACGCATAAGACTCTGGGTGCAGCAAAAGCAGCCAAGACTTATGCTGTTTTTTTTCACTAACTAGGGGGAAACACACAATTCTTCCCTCTGTTGGTGTTCACAGTTGTTGTCGGCCTGTGATTCGGTGTTGAGTGCAGAGCGTATCGATTAGAGCCGAGGGGCCGAGCCGAGGAGGAGTTGATGAGCAAGCGAAGCGGAGCCTGGGACGACTGCCAGGGTTTGTTTTGTGATTCAAAAAAGGGGGTGGTGATGAACAGAGTGTCTGAATTAAGCAGACCACTCTTACCCAGTCCAAAGATCAGGGCTTGATCCATCACCGTTATTTAGCTCACTGCACCATCCCAGCTCAGAACCTGGCTATATGCAAATTAGTCTGTCCCTGGCCCAGTGCATCATGGGAACAGGGTTTGTTTTGTGACCGGTTCCCGCTTCACCCGCGTCCTGTTATACGGGCGCTTTAAGTTCTACGGATCTGCGATGGAGGCACGAACGGCCGCTGCCAGCACCGCTGTGCTAAAGCGCTGCTGGTGCTGCTCGTGCAGCGGCTGCTGCGGAGCACAGAGGAGCCTTGGCCTGCCACCTGATTTATGTCAAAAATGTGTTTATAAAAATTTTTTTTTCCACAGGCAAAAATTACATCATCACTTGTTCCCACGCAGGGGATCAGAAAGCCTCAACAGAATTATAACAGGTGGACAAAGTGCATTGATCAATATAAATCAGCTCCTCCTCTTATTAGATAAGCCAAATGAAAGATACAGCTTATAAGTGCCCCGGAGCTTAGAGAGAGAGATAAAAAAGAAAAAAAAGAAGATCATACAACTTTGCTAAGCCAGCAGATAGGTCTAAAAAAAACTCAACGGCCTTCTGTAACGGTAATTTCTCCAGGTTGCTCCCCCGAGGTGTTGTATGCGGAATAGCCTAAAAGCGTGGACAAACTCATCCTAACATGGGATAAGTAATTATGAATCTAACAAGGAACAAAGAAAAAAAACGAATAAAAAAACACTTCCCGGCGTGGCTACCGGCCGAGAAAGATGGCTGCGTTCTAGCAGAGCTCCGTGACTGCAGGGCACCTTCCCCGACAATCCGCACAATAATCCTGACTTCAGCAGGCGCTGCTACGGCTGTATAAAAACGGATCTTCCAGTTCCCAGTGAAGCAATCGGCTACTCCAGACTCCTAAAACTCAAGCGGCTACGAGACAGTGCAACCGGGGCCTAACAGCACTGGGGATGCTCAGACGTGGGTCCCAGGCACTCCACACCACTGGAGTCAAGCTAGCCGGGCTGATGAGAGGTGTTACCTCGAAACCGGTCCGGTCCTCGGATGCTTGATTCTGTTCTGGGAAGGACATGGCTTTTGTAGTTCGGACTGGACTGTTCCCATGTGGCACAGGGTCAGAGCTGATTTGCATATCGCCATTTTCTAACCCAGGGTGGTGTGGAGTGCAAAAAAACGATGGATTTGGGCCCAGATCTTTGGACTGGGGTGAATGTGTGACATTGATCCACATTCTGTCCATCACTTGTTTTGTTTGCAATTGCCGCCATAAGTGCGCTGGGGATGCTCAGACGTGGGTCCCAGGCACTCCACACCACTGGAGTCAAGCTAGCCGGGCTGATGAGAGGTGTTACCTCGAAACCGGTCCGGTCCTCGGATGCTTGATTCTGTTCTGGGAAGGACATGGCTTTTGTAGTTCGGACTGGACTGTTCCCATGTGGCACAGGGTCAGAGCTGATTTGCATATCGCCATTGTCTAACCCAGGGCGGTGTGGAGTGCAAAAAAACGATGGATTTGGGCCCAGATCTTTGGACTGGGGTGAGTGTGAGACATTGATCCACATTCTGTCCATCACTTGTTTTGTTTGCAATTGCCACCTGATTTATGTCAAAAATGTGTTTATAAAATTTTTTTTTTCCACAGGCAAAAATTACATCATCACTTGTTCCCACGCAGGGGATCAGAAAGCCTCAACAGAATTATAACAGGTGGACAAAGTGCATTGATCAATATAAATCAGCTCCTCCTCTTATTAGATAAGCCAAATGAAAGATACAGCTTATAAGTGCCCCGGAGCTTAGAGAGAGAGATAAAAAAGAAAAAAAGAAGATCATACAACTTTGCTAAGCCAGCAGATAGGTCTAAAAAAAACTCAACGGCCTTCTGTAACGGTAATTTCTCCAGGTTGCTCCCCCGAGGTGTTGTATGCGGAATAGCCTAAAAGCGTGGACAAACTCATCCTAACATGGGATAAGTAATTATGAATCTAACAAGGAACAAAGAAAAAAAACGAATAAAAAAACACTTCCCGGCGTGGCTACCGGCCGAGAAAGATGGCTGCGTTCTAGCAGAGCTCCGTGACTGCAGGGCACCTTCCCCGACAATCCGCACAATAATCCTGACTTCAGCAGGCGCTGCTACGGCTGTATAAAAACGGATCTTCCAGTTCCCAGTGAAGCAATCGGCTACTCCAGACTCCTAAAACTCAAGCGGCTACGAGACAGTGCAACCGGGGCCTAACAGCACTACGGAAGCCGGGGACTAAAGTTTCACGGCGGCCCAGCATACAGATGACCCGACAAGAACTGATCCTGGACACAGAATAAAGGCGGCAAAAACCAGAACGGATGCGGCTGCGCGCACAGGACATCCTTGGACTACAAGGTACTGGCGACTGCTGGAGGAGGCAGCGAGGGGGCTCTGAGTGAAAACCCGACGTTACCGAGCAGGGACGGCTTAATCCTGGAACCACCGGCCTGTCTGTTACCGCCGCTGAGCACATCAGCCCGCTCACCTGCCCCACACGCAGCACTAGCTGCAAATCAGTGACACCAGCAGGCATTTTAAGGGGCATACCCTAGATAGCACTGTGCGAAGACACCCGGTGCTGTCTCACGAGCTTACCGGGGGCTATAGGGAGCAGTTTCATGGCTGAAAGACAGGAGCTGGAAGTACCACAGGCCGCTGGTTCTACACAGCGGACCAGCCCAGCGCAACGCAGGCTCACACGCGTTCCCGGAGTCACCAAGGAACACACTGTACAACACATCGAGGAACAGTTGGCAAACGGGGCTCTTCTCCTGTCCTCACAAATTTTTGGGTGCGTGTCCACTGCTATCAAGTACCATGACGGGCAGGGGGCCCAAGGTGCAACAGCCTCCGCGCTTGGAAAAATATGCCTATGTAAAAGAACCCCAGAATGGTCAACCGAACGAAGCGCCACGCACATCATCCCAGATGACCAACCCGCCTGGTGACGCCGAACAGGTCACCCTGAAAGACGTTATGGCGGCATTGCACACAATGCAAACTTCAATGGGCACTATCTCCACCGATATCTCCCTGATAAGGGCGGACTTCTTCAAGTTGTCACACCGTTTGATTGAGGTGGAAAAAGCTACATCGGGGCTAACTGACGACACGGGGGCCTTGAAACACAAAGTACAGAAACTGGAAGATGACAATCTGCTAATAAAGGCGAAGCTTGACGAACAGGAAGGCCGCTCACAGCGCAACAACGTACGCCTGGTGGGTGTACCGGAAACAACAGGGGGCCCTGCGTTGGACCTATTCGTAGAAGATTTGATCCAAACTAAGCTGCAACCGAAGGGCCTGTCAAATTATTTCTCAGTAGAACGTGCCAACCGGGTGTCAGGGAGGAAACCAAAACCAGGGGCACCACCGCATCCAATCTTAGCGAGGATCTTCAACTTTCACGCCCGCGATGCCATCCTGCAGACAGCTCGAATGGCTCCACCAGTCAAAATTGACAATGCAGAGGTCACCTTCTATCCAGACTACACGGCAGCGGTGGCACAACAACGACAAAATTTCACAGAAGTGAAAAGGGAACTCCGTTCTAGTGAACTCAAATACTCAATGCTCTTCCCAGCGAAGCTGCGTGTTGAAGTGGAGGGAAAAACGTGTTTTTAGAATCGCCCAAAGATGCGTAAGACTGGTTGGAGGGCTGTCGGCAGACAGGGAAACCCAGGAACCGGGAAGAAAGACAAAATAACCGATAATGGAAAAGACAGAAGCCCACAACAAACTGCATCACTGAAGCAACGCTATGACTTGGCTTTTTAAGGATTAAGGACCTCACCGGTTGCCACGCTTCACAACACCACAGTAGGAGACTATGATATGGACACGGCCCGATATTGGGCGGTGAGCGCAGGGTGGTGGGTACTGTTACATTGACCTTCCTTACAATGGGTCGACTAAGGACGTGATACATAGGCAAGTTATGAAGACTCCTACAGGTAGGACCTACCGTGATGTTGGTAGCGCTGCATGGACATTGATGGGTGGGAAGGAGGCTATAACAGTCACGGTAGTCTCACCCTCACGAAAACTACATTTTGTGCTGGAAAGTAAGCACTCTGCTCAGTTGGGGGTGGTGGATGGTTCTGTATCCGCCGGGCAGGGTGGGGGGTTGGGATTTTGATAGCGATAAGTTTCGGTTTGTTTTGGTCTCTGGTGAACAATGACCACTTTCTTCAGGGACTACAATTGTTTATCAGGGGCCATAATGAGCAATTGGAGATGGGGACAGTCACAGATACGATGGGGGGGAGGGCAGGGTTTGGGATTAGGGGCCAAGGATTCTTGAAGCAACTGTTACAATGTTTACGTTTAATATGTTACGTTAATTCAAGGAACAAGTTTACGTGTCAACTATACAATCTATGCGCACACAGGGCAGGTCATGTACAGCAGGTATCAACAGTAGTCACTGACCATAGGATATACATATCAAGCACGACGTGACACCACATGAGGGGCGGGAGACCAACACTCAGTTACCACTTCAGCCGGGCCCCCCTTGTCCATAATTTCATGGAACCTGAATGGGTTGGGTCATAAGATTAAACGAGGGCTGGTCCTACAGTACCTGAAGCAGAAGGGGCCCTCGATTGTTCTACTCCAGGAAAAACATTTGACAGGAACAACATGCAAGGCACTAGATAGATGGGGCTTTAAAATGGTAGCTCACGCTGAGTTCACATCTGGCTCTAGAGGGGTGGGAATCCTGGTCCATAAGAGCTCCACATTCATGATTAAGAACACTTGGACTGATGCACAGGGACGATTTGCGGTACTAACTGGGCAGTGGGAAGGTAGGTTGTATCACGTGCTCTCCGTTTATGTTCCCCCTACACTTCACAGGCAAGCATTTCAGGACCTCGGGAGGCTACCCACAATAGAGGACAATACACATTTCTTGCAAGACATTAGGATGCCTACGCTTTCCCCGGAAGCCAGGGAAGACCTAGATGCTGACCTCTCGTCGGAAGAATTGGGGCGGGCACTGGCGGCACTCAACACAGGGAAAGCAATGGGTCCAAATGGGCTACCAGTAGAGCTGTACAAAAAAGTGGCGGGTCTGATCACACCTCACTTACTTAACATGTACAATGACTGCCTGGAGGATGGCAGGCTGCCACGGGATCAGCGAATAGCCACAATTGTGGCAGTGCACAAACCGGGCAAACCTGTGCATATGGCAGCCTCTTACCACCCAATATCGCTAATGAATACGGAAGCCAAAATACTGGCCAAAGCGTTGGCACTCCGACTACAGCCACACCTCAAGGACTTGGTTCACCCGGACCAATCAGGGTCCATGCCGGGACGTAACAGCTCCCTTAATCTACGGAGGGTGCATGCCGTTATGGCCCGTACACCAGAGATACAGAAAGATGCAGCCATCCTTTCCTTGGACGCCACTATGGCCTTCGATTTAGTGGAATGGCCGTTCCTCTTTGCGGTATTTCGGAAGCTGGGACTTGGCCCGAAATTCTGTGCATGGATACAACTTTTATAAACGGAACCCCTCGCGCAAGTAGTAGCAAACGGAAGAATATCAAGAGAATTTAAACTAGGAAGGGGTACCAGGCAGGGATGTCCTCTGTTGCAGCTGCTATTCGCCCTAGTGCTGGTACCGCTCGCTGCATGGATCAGGCAGGACGTCTCCATTCATGGAATGAGATGGGAGGAGGACTGGGAGGATCGTATCTCGCTATATGCGGACGACGTGCTCGTATATTTAACATCCCCGGCAAGATCTTTAGTGTTCCTACTAGACATTTTTACTGCATACGGGAAAGTATCCGGCTACACTATTAACTGGACGAAATCGCTACTCTATGTATTGCACGGGCCTACACCCAAAATCCCGGCGGGATGCGAACTGCAGATCGTGACCGGAGATTTCAAGTACTTAGCAATATATGTCACGCCATCAGAGTCCATATTCATGGAAGAAAATGTAATGAGTCCCCTGGAACGACTCCGAGCGGACGTAAAACACTGGAGATCCCTCCCGCTGACGCTCCTGGGTAAAGCTGCACTATTTAAAATGCTAGCCCTTCCGAGATTCCTTATATGCCCTACAAAATACCCCATTTCCTGTCCCCCCTAAGTATTTCAAATCCATTGAAGCAGAAGTAACAACCCTATTGTGGGACGGTAAACCCCCCCGGATAGCACAACACAAACTGGTCCGGAGTTGGTATGACAGTGATATTGCTCTACCGAATGTTAAACTCTACTACTGGGCATCACAACTGATGACAATAAATCAATGGTTGCACGTCCCACAGGACGAACGAGCATACAGGTTGGACCGGAGCCTCCTGCCGGCAGACCGACTGATGAGGGCGCTTTACACCTACGGAAAACAGGAAGGACTTACAGGACCAACGGCACACACGATTAAAACACGAGAAAACTGGGCATACTGGCGAACACAAAGGGATTCAAAGAATGGGACCTAATTGGTATCTCTAAAATAGGCGACCTATGGGCGAAAGGAGAGATAATATCATTTGAAAACTTGCAAGCGGGGTATAAGATGGCAGACTCGGAACGATTCCGTTACATACAGATACGACACGCATTACAAAGTGCAATTCCCCCAGAGACCAAATTGATGGAATCCTCCCCTCTGGAGGATAGGCTCCTCACGGACTACATGGAAAAAAAGGCAACCTCCTACACATACAAGAAACTGATCAATAATCAACCAGACCCAATGATAGCACTAAAGGGAAAATGGGAGACTGAATTGGGAGATATCGAGGAAACTGATTGGATGGACGCCCTAGCATCAGCCCGAGAGGCAGCAATCCCATCCCGACTTAAACTAATTCAACTGAAAATATTACACCGAACATATTATCCTCGCACCACGATATTTAAACTGGGACACACACCAGATCACCTTTGCCTCAGAGGGTGTGGAGGTATTGGAACATTTTACCAAGAGTATTAGCGATAATTTCAGAGGTGGGAGGAGCAGAAGTGATATATGGATTGATGTAGCCTGATTACTGTGTTAAGTTACCATGAGCCTTTTGTGAGTTTAAACACCATTTTTCCTTTCTGTTGCTTTTTGCACACGACACACACCTGCTGCTTTAGCTTTGAGCCTAGTAAAATGTTTTCGGTTCATACGAGAATAATATGTTGTTACACTGATATCAGCCTTGCTTGGAGAGCTATGTCTGTACAGGGAGTGCTGAAACCTTCAAGGATATCTCAACACAGTAAATGTTATGAGCACTGATCTTCGCACGTCCCTAGACATAACATACATGCAGCTGCAGCCAAGTTCTGGCTTTAGGCGCGTTTTATATTGCTTTGCACAAGAGCATAACACACACTTGATGGTGCTTCGCATGCAGAGAGCTGGTTGCTGGTGATGTGATCCCTTACCACTAGGATCTTGAGGTTCGGGCCGCTCTGCTAAAACCCACAAGAGACCTTCTTAGATATAATATAATATACTAGCTAGGGAGGGTGATAATTAGGTTTTGTTAAACCCTATTCATTTTAGCATAATACTATGCTTGCACCGTTTGTGTTATATGGACTAGTGACTATACTGATTACTTTTGTTTCTTATAATATGTTTGCTTGTATTAGCTAAGATACTGCGCTTGAGAGCACTGCATTAGTGAATAAACATTTCAAATATGCACGTGTCCTCTTTTACTCCTTGTTCTGGATTGAAATGATTGTATAACGAAAGAGTGTTCATGTGTTCCAATGAGACACTGTAGCTAGTCTGGTAGGGGATTTTTGGGTACTAAGGTGAGTTTTGGGACATCCTAATTCACTGAGGTTCCAAGCCTCTATGCACAGTTCAGTCTGAGCACGGAATCCCTGCGACATGGCGCCCAATCGTTGGTGGTCTTATAGCGTGATACTTGAGTAGTACATCTTTCAGTCCTTAACACCTTCACTATTGTTTCCGGTAAACGGTGGTGTCGGACAAACCCACCTGTATTAGTATAGGTCTTTTGAAGCTTGAATCTTTCTAAACGGTTTCCTTGAATTACTACCCAGTTATGCTACAGGGTTGACTTTGTACCTTTTTCTTTCTGTGTCGCTATGGCCGCGGTGGACATTCCGCAGCATAGTCGTATTGCGGTGCGCAATCATTTGCAAAATTATAATGTTCCCGTGGATGGCATGGCAGTAATTATGGTGGTGAGTGCAGAGGTGGCTTACCCTTACGAAATCTTTTATTCGTGGGTGACCTTCCCGGCGGTGGACGGAACTTCAGGTGCGTTCCATACGTACACTCCCACTGCTGTGCCAAATGAGTATACTCCGTATAGGGCACAAGAAATTCCTATTGATACTTGGCAGCACCGCGTTTGGTTTAATGGCGCCCTACCCCATTCATTATCAGCCCCGAGGTTAGGTCCTTTGTCCATTCCAGGCGCAACTTGGCCTGTCTTGGCTGGATTTACACCTCATCCTCAGCACGGGGCATGTCCCGTGGCTGAGATCAGACGGCTACATGTAGTCGCAATTAGCGTGATTAGTTCGTTAGTGCAATTCATCACCCGCAATCTCCCGGGCGGGGCCCCGGATGGTGCGGCGCTTCCTGCCGGACAGGGCGATATGAAACTCAGTCCCCTTATGGTCAACGCTGTGATGGGCAGGCGTCCCCAGGAACTGGATGATTTTCCTTTCTGGCTTGCCGAGAAGTTTGACCAGCTGGAAGCAGTATTTCCTAACACTTATTCTGGTGAGAAACACAGGATTCTGACCATTAGCTTGCCAAAGGATTTGACCCTGTGTCTCCAGCTTACGCATTTCCCCCATTCCTATTCATTCAGAGAGTATCAGCCCAGGTCCGCAGGCAACGAGCCTCTCTAATCTTGATCACCCCGATCTGGAAGGCTCAGTGCTGGTTCCCGTCCCTTCTGGAGTTATCTTGGGACAAACCTCTACAGTTGCCGTTCTTCGACCTCATTCTAACGGATCCTCTGGGTCATCCACACCCTCTGGTTCTCCAAGGCCATCTACGTCTCATGGCCTGGAGGATTTCAGGGGACGTTGGTCTAACGACTCACTTTCGAGAGACGCTGAACTCCTCATTCAGCGAGCATGGGCCCCTGGTACCACTAAACGATACCGATCTGCATGGAACAGATGGGTTCCTTGGTGTGTGGCAAAACACCTGGATCCCGTGGGCTCTACTGTGACGGAGGTAGTAAATTTCCTCGCTAAACTTTTCCATGATAAACTGGCTTATTGTACTATCAATTCTTTCAGATCAGCAATTTCTGCGGGTCATGCCCTTGTGGATGGTTCCCCTGTTGGAGAGCACCCTTGGGTTTGCAAACTCCTCAAAGGTATTCGTCTTTCACGTCCCCGGGAACCTCGATGTTCTGCTCTTTGGGATGTGAATGTGGTTTTACGTTTTCTTCTGTCCTGGCAGGATAATGATTATCTTTCACGCAAAGAAATTTCAGCAAAATTGGCTATTCTACTTTGTCTTATTTCCTGCAAAAGGGCTTCCGATGTCCGTGCTCTTGACATTTCTGCCAGAGTGTTTACCCCTGAAGGGGTCACATTTACCATTTCCAGGAGAACTAAGTGTAATACCAGGTCAGTATCTTATCCAGCTTTTCCGGATTCACCCAAACTGTGCGTTGTCCGTTGCCTCAAATCATATGAAAATATGAACTTGGAAGTCCGCTCACCGGGCGAAAGACAATTGTTAATTGCGATAAAGAAGCCTTTCAAGGCAGTTTCATCCCCCACCATTGCCAGATGGGTCAGGTGGATTATGTCTGAAGCCGGTATCAACATTACGAACTTCGGCGCTCACTCTACTAGAGGCGCCATGGCTTCCAAGGCTGTCCAAGTTGGAGGCAGATTGGAAGATATTATGAACGCAGCGGATTGGTCTTCAGATTCAACTTTCAAAAAGTTTTATTTTAAGCCAATCCATGAAGCTGCTTCTCTGGTGGTAAGTAAGCTTTGAACAAGCAAAATCCTCGCCTCCGCTTCCTGACATAGAATGAGAAATTTCCTAGTTGACACAAAGGAAAGTTTCAATTCTATTAAGGACGCGGAGGCAAGGATTTTCCCACCCTGGCTTATCTAGCCTTCCCTCCCAACACAATGGATTCCAGTACTTGTTTCTTCATACGAGGGAAGTAATATTTCCATATGTATTGATGTATACATTTGATTAATGTGTTTTACTTGGTATATCTTCTCTTACTGCAATTTATCTTTGACCATATCCATTGCAAAGTGTCAGATTTATTTTCAACATTGTTCTGGACAAGATATTATTATTATTTCTCTTCCCTAGGGTACGATCAGAAAACGGACTAGAGGATAGAGGACTTCTTTCCTACGGCAGCAACGAAAGAGGAAAGACTACCGACGTGGGATACCTTTATGCTGTTGTGTGGACTATGATTGGTTACTGTATTACGATGACTACCGCTGCCATGTTGGTTAGGGTAGTTCATGGTTGATGTTTTTTTCTTATACTTTTAATGTGCTGTCCAATAAAATGGAGAAAGGACAAGCAAAATCCACGCCTCCGCGTCCTTAATAGAATTGAAACTTTCCTTTGTGTCAACTAGGACATTTCTCATTTATTCTTCAAAACCTCACAATTAACTCTGGAAACTTTAACATATAAGTCCAACAAAAAGGAGGTCCAAATAGATCTCTTGAGTGCTACGGCATCCTCTGTTGCCGGAACTGAGCAGAAGATAACAACACAAAATAATCTAATAGTAAGGGCACAATCTCAGCCAATATCTACATATTCAGAGTGTAGTTGTGCCCCACTAATTAACAAACTGGCTTAAAAAGAATAATTGACGATGTAAAAGGGAATTTTCCTAATGTGGGAATTCAACCCATCAAGACCGACTGCCCCTCTAAAGATACAATAAAATGTAAAGACAATACTGTGGTTGTTAAAGATAAAATAGACGATAAAACAAAAGATCAAGAAGTGATAAACCTATTCTCGACACAATCAACAATGACAGACGCAGCTCCGGAAGTTTAACTATCAAAAAGTCAGAGGAAAAAACAATGGAAAGCAAGAAATAAAGCTTCTAAAAGTATTAAACAAAATACAAATGTATCAGATATAGTGAGATTGAACACTCAAAACAACCATGACCAAATATCATATTGTGAAGGTGAGGGTAAACAAATGTCTCCAACAAAACCCTTTTACCCTCTATTTAATAAAGATCTATCGGAGGTACAAGTAGTTATGAGTATGGGAAAATTCAGTCCTTAGAAATGCTGCAAGTGGAGGAATGTAATAAACAGGTGGAGAATAAGCCATCACAATTGGAAACAAATAGAGCAAAGAGTGAGAGTATCAGAGGGGATGAAACGAATAGAAATTTGTTAAAAACATTGAAGGATATTAAATTACCACAAGATCTGGGAACCAAAACGAAGCAGTTACATAAACATCGACAATCATGGTCTCAAACTGTTAATAATCATAATGGAAGGTTAATTGAGCATGCTCAAGGTGAAAATAGCCTGCAACAAATTTAATTAAATAACCCAGATCAAAAAGGAGTGGTGCAGGTAATTTCTACGCTGGTATATAAATCTAGGGGTAATAATGATATAATGACTCGTGGGAACATATTAAAATGCAGTACCCTCATTAAAGAAAATTAAATGTACCGGCTCAATTGAATTCCACACATCAAGAATAATAATCGCAAATCAACATTAGTAATTTGGACATCTTCTACTGCCGCCAGCCTTATTATGCAAGAACATAATCTCTTTCAGGACTGGGGAATAAAAATAACAACTCCCCTGCAACTTTCCTATCCTAGCCCTTTTGTTTCAACAAAATTACAAAATCATAACCAATGAGAACCGATAATAATAAGAAATACTCAATATTAAAAAACCCACAGGTATGACCAACGGGCATCTTTTAAAATTATTAGAGGTAAAAAAAGAAGACCTATTATTTGACACTGTCAAATTAGGTTGGCTAACAGCAGCCCTCCATAATGTCAGGCAGGATTGACATCTACAATCTGAAGTTTCTTTAAGGGGGCCAACAATTATGAATAAAAGGGTCAGATTATGTTCGTGGAATGTAGATGGGGTTCAAGCAAAGATTCAGAATAACCAACTCGCTACTTTGTGCTGTTTTCAAATCATTTGTTTACAAGAGACTTGGGCTTTAGTTCTTTTTAGATTGGAAGGGTATAGGGTTATTACTCATTAGCTAAGAGAACAAGTAACTATGACAGACCTTGTGGGGGTTTGGCTATTTTTATATCATCTGAGCTAAAAATGGAAAGTGTCTCTCTCTCTATGTCTCCTTCTTTCTACTTACTGTATAAGAAAATAAAAATTTTATTTAAAAAAAATGGAAAGTGAAATGGACGTCCCAAGTCAAAAGGATTATCTAATTGTCAAAATACGATACAAGGAACAAAATATAATTACATCTCTTGTAGTAATCAACGTATATAATTACGAAGAACAATGGCGACCAATTTGATAATTATGATATTGCAGCAACTGGACAATGACACCCAACCTGAGATTATTATTACCGGTGATTATAACATGAATATGCTATGGTCTTACGATAGAGATGTTGAAATACAATGGCAAAATTACTTATGGTCAATTCCAGGTTTTTCATCAACAATGGGTATGAGGGAACATAAGAATGAAAACATCGGCAAGACTCTTGTATAAGAATTAGAAACCAGAGGTCTAAGATGGTAAAATGGGCGATTTCCTCAAGATTTGCCAAAAGCATGGACTTTTCAAGCAGGGGATCATAGTGCTAGAATAGATTATACTATAGCATCGTTGAATCTATTTCATAAAATGTTGGCTTATCGGAAAGAGGGAATATATATAAACGACCACGATCAACAAATAATTGAGTTAAACCTAAATGGCCTAAGATTTGAAAACTATAGGTCACTACCCGGAGAAATAACGACAGTAAATTATAAGAAACTTTATTGGTCAGATAACACCAAAGATTCTATTACAAACACTGCACAGGCAATTGTGGATTTTCACTTCGAAGGAGATTATTCGAATGCTGTCGAAAAATGGTCTCTCTTCACAAAGCAATTAATTACCACAATCTCAATAATATGCTAATAAAGGTCAGTGGAGGAAAAAACCAGCATGTTCATTGGTGAAAATTTCGTTTGAAAGCCATCAATTAAAAAAAGGACGTAACAGAATCCTGAGATTGGTAAAAAAGTTCCCAGTTAATTTAATTTACAGAGTAAAACTTAAAAATATAAATGCAGGAGTAAGGAAAATGGTATGTAAGAACAAAATGCAAGAAAAGCAATAGTTGTGGGCAAAAGCTCTATATGCTTGCAAAAGGAGTAAGTCAAGAGGCTTCTGGATTCTAGTAAACAAACTGAGTAGATCTAGTAGGAAATCTACTTCATCAACAGTAACTGAATCTGAATGGGTATCGTTCATAGATATGCATTTGAATCCTACTCCTAACATGGCAATGAATTCTACTGATTGGGCTATAAATGGAATTGGAGGAGAAAAGAAAGATAACAGAAAACCAAGTATGTAAATTAATAAAGAATCGGAGATCCAATGGTGCCCCCGGCCCACATGGGATTCCCGCTGTGTTGTATAAGGAGAAAGCATCATATTGGTCGAGCTATCGAACACCAGTATTTAATCATGCTCTCCAATAAAGAACAGTCCCCGAGGCATGGAACGGATCTATAATTTCTCCTATATAAAAAAGTGGGGACTGGTCCCTCCCATCTAATTACAGATTAATTACGCTCCAAGATATCGAAGCTAAATTAGTTGCATCGGTTCTACTTAAGGAGTTAACTGATTGGGCTAATGAAAACTATTCAATTCCACCAATCCAATCAGGTTTTGTACACGGTCAAGGTACAACAACAAACGTGTTAACACTGGGAATTTTAATGGAAAAATATAAAACAAGAAAACAGCCATTATATTTATGTTTCGTTGATTTTAAAGCTGCCTTTGACTGCGTAAATAGGCAGATTTTATGGAGGAAACTGGATCGTTATGGCATTAGCTCCAGCCTTTTACATGCAATACAATTGTTATATACTGATACCTGGACAAGAGTCCGGCTAGGGAATGGTTCAAAGCTTTCGAGGAAAATAAAAAAAACTCAAGGCCAAAAGCAAGGGTGTGTTTTAGCTCCATATTTATTTAATCTATTTTTATCAGACTTTACCCTTGCAATGAACTTATTATACGCTGATGACGTTGTCCTGCTAAGCCAAACAAAGGTAGGACTGCAGCAATTAATAAACAAAAAATCAATGTATTCAATTGAGAACAAAATGACAATAAACTAAACCAAAACAAAAGTAATGGAAGTCAGTACCAAAAATCGGAAGGGCAGTCAATACAAATGGTCACACAAAAAGCGAGAGCTAGAAAAAGTTCAATGTTATAAATATCTTGGGATACTGTTTGACGAGAAAGGATCTTTTTCATACCATAAAATGGAGATGAAGGAAAGAGCCAAAAGTCTACAAGGGGCTTTTCGCCTACTTTATAGCTTCTTGGGAGGCCCAACTTATACCCCATTAATAAAAGCAAAATTGCTCCTGAGCCGTATATGGAAGTGAAATACTCGTGGCTTGATGCCGCCCAGGCGGCGTGCCCCAGCCCTGAGACGCTGGCGCTGCTTTGCCAAAAGCACACCGAATTCTCGGATGAAGCCGGCAGTGAATTGTCCTTCCTTGGTAGAGAGGGTCAAGCGCACCGCTTTGGGGAGAGAGACCGACCGGGGTGTACCCTTGCTAACCTCCTACATCCACCGCTCGCTGCCTCCTATATAACTGCTCTCAGTGATAGAGCCTGGACAGGACCACCTCTCCGGAAGATATTAAATCCTGTTTTCTCGACTTTTACTCTCACCTCTATTGTGTTGGCACTCCCTTGCCACGGTAGGAGTTCGACCAATATTTTGAGTCCTTCGCCCTCGTCTGGCTCGAAGACTACCATAGAAAATTTCTTGTTGAGCCATTCTCCAGGGAAGAAATATTGGGAGCCATCAACAGCTTACCTAGTGACAAGGCCTCTGGCCTGGATGGCCTGCCTGCCTCGTTTTACAAATCGTTCGCTGACATCCTGGAAACGCATCTGGAGGCCATGTATAATGAGTCTTTCGACACAGGCTATTCCCGCAGTCCCTGCGCGAAGCATTGATAAATTTGCTCCTTTAACCTGACATTCCTGCCGACCGTCATGACTCCTCCCGTCCTCTTTCCCTAATAAATATAGATAATAAAACCTTTGCCAAATCTCCCGGATCAATCTGGCTTCATACCTGGCAGGGCAACCTCACATAATCTTCGCACCATTTTCTCTTCCCGGCATCAAATTAACCGTAACTTGCCGCCCGTGGCCACACTGCTCGACGCCACCAAGGCATTCGATACCTTGGAGTGGCCGTTCAGCATTCTACCGCGTATGGGTTTCAGTGCTCACTTTCTGCGTAATATCAAACTCCTTTACACCAGTTCCTCCGCACGTCTCCGTATTAATGGTCAGGTATCCGACCCAATCAACATTGCCCGTGGCACTCGGCTGGGGTGTCCGTTATCGCCCATGCTTTTTGCCATCGCCATGGAGCCCCTGGCTGCCAGGCTACGGCAGCACCATACACACAGGGGCATTGGTTTCTCTTCCCGCTCTCTCCTGGTCTAAATGTATGCAGATGACGTCACCCTATATGTCAGCCACCCCCAGGAAAACCTTAGCCCCCTGGTTCGGAAAATCATACGTTTTGGCGGGCTTTTGGGCATCCAGATGAACTGGAGTAAGTTGGTCCTATTTCCCCTGACTGATACTACTGTCCCCTTCACACCAGACTTTCCATTCGTGGGGGCATCTGGCCCCACACACTATTTGGGCATCTGGTTAATTAGGGATTTGGATGAATTGTGAAGGTCAAACTTAGGGCGGGCTGTTGATTGGCTTGAATCCAGAATCCCTTTGTGGAGCCGACTGCCGCTATCCTTGGCTGGCCGTATCGCCATACCAAAAATGGTGGTCCTGCCTAAATTCCTCTATCTCTTCTTGAACATACCTATCCCCCTCACCTCTCATTTGTTTCGCAAACTTCGCTCTCTAGTCATTTCGCTTATTTGGGCAGGTGAACAACCCAGGGTGGCCTACGATATCCTCACTCTCCCTATGTCTGCCGGTGGGATGGATGTGCCTGACTTTCGGATCACCCAGATTTCCCTTCACTCCAGTCTTCCAGCATGTCCCGACACGCGGCGCGCTTGGGCCTGAGAACGGTGGCGGATCTGTACCTGGAGAATTCCTTTTACACTCTTCCAGAGTCTCCGGGGTTGCAGGACACGCTACTATTTTATCAGTTACGTGCCACTTGCCGCAAACTGCACTCCACATTGCCTCAGCCCCCGCCCACTCTCCCGGCTCTGGACTTCATTCATACTTCCACGTCGCCGCACAAGTTAGTCACCAAACTGTACGCTTTGTCCTTGGGGTCTGCCCCTATCTCATCGGATTGCGCAGACTTTGGAATTGACATTTCGGAGGCCGACTGGTTGTATTGCTGTAATCAAACCAAAAAGTTTTCCCCTAATTACCGGCTCCGCCTGATCCACTTCCAGTACTTGCACAGACTGTACCGCACCCCAGTGCTGCTCCACCGGTTCGGGCTCACCCCTGGAGATACTTGTATGCTTTGCGCTGCTCCCGCCGCAGACCTTGCCCATTTAGCTTGGCTCTGCCCCAAGGTCTCTGAGTTCTGGCAGGCGGTGTGCTCCACCGTCTCTGACATCACCGGTGCTGCAGTGCGCCCAGACCCTCCCCTGTGCCTTCTTGGCTTTGTTAAGTAGTGCCCTGATGCTTCCCGCCGTCTGATTTCGATGCTTTTGGTCCTCGCCAGACGTAGGTTGGCCATGTGTTAGCGTCGGCAGCCTGCTCCTAGGGTCGAGAGTTGGTTGGAGGATGTCTCTCGATGCCAGACTCCTCTCTGAGTTTTGGGATTTAATGCCTGCCAGGTCCCGCCCTGTCGACATTTGGGCCCCCCTGATCGTCTATCTCCTTTCCCACTCCCACCCCAGCGGCGCTACCTCTACCGTGCTCCCCGCCGGCCCGGGGTCGGCGGCGCCGCCGGTGTTGGTTAGTGAATGCTCCCACCTCCCCATCTGCGCCCCTGCTGCTTTAGACTTTCATCTGTTATTGTGCTTCTATGCGTCCTTCCCCTTGGGAGGCTGTAGCCCTGGACTGTGGTTCTGTGACTTTGACATTCCTGGTTTTACTGAATTGCTGTAAACGTAACCCAATTGCAACTCAATGTCTGTATTGTAATTTATCTTCCTACCGCGCGCGGCGGTTCTGCACGGTGTATTGTGTCTCCCATGTTCATATTCCTTAATAAAGGTTTTTGAAAATAAAAATAAATAAAAAAATGTCACTTTTAAAAGACAAAGAACTGTTTATTAAGAGATCCCACGCATGGATGTTGGTCCAGGAATATACAAGTCTTAAGGTCCAACCATATTTAGAAATACCATGATCTCTACAAACCAAAAACACCTTTATGAACGCACGATTCGGCAACTTACCTAGCTTAAAACATGTAGTGCCCTGGCTGAGACCATCTAAGCCGACTATGTGCAGCCCATGCAACCTATGGGACGAAAGTATTTTGCATTTTGTTGTATATGTGCAGTAATGATGGCGGAAAAGAAACAATATTTGAAAAACTGCTTCATAGGCAGAGTTGTTCGTACCTGCAGACATGCCATGGTAGTTTTTTTTTAGACCATCGGGTATTAAAATGAACGCCAATTTTACAACATTTTTAATACTTGTTAAAAAGAAGTTGGATACTTGTGAGTTGCCCACAGGAAATCTGGAAGTATAAGATAATTAAGGACAACATTTAGGACTATTTTTATATCACACATAAATTACAGAAATATTAATTGACACAATTTATATTAAGTCCTGGAAAGATGACGATCTGATGTAATGTCTATAAATTATGTTTATGTTATTTAAGAAAACTAATTTGGATTTTTTGACATTTTAAAATGATTGGTCTGTATTTAAATTGGTGTGTTTCCTTTAAGAATGCAGTAACCGTAAGATTTTTGTTAATCATGCAAATAAAATGTACCTTATTCCCTCTGTTAGAAAATGCTTTCCCCTTCCCTCCCCTGCTTCACCTATCTCCCCCCCAACCAACCACATGCATATATCTACCACCTGCTTAAAACAAGTAGTAAATAAAGCAGAAAAACACTATGAAATAGTGAATAGCATGTGGTTTGACAGGCAGAAGAATCTGTTCCTCGTGGCAACTGCCCAGTCCATGGCGTCAAACTTGTAGCTGGACATTACTGGGGTAAATCCACCACAAAAAAAAAACAATTACATGAGATTTTTCTGCCACTCCAGTACTGTGCAACTTCTAACAAGGGACTATGAGAAGTTTTGGACAGGTCCTGTGACCTGGAGGGTCACACCAAGTGTGTCCTTATTTAAGGCAGAGGACTGTCATGGGTTTAACAGCAAGAGCGGTTGTGGCAATGGAGCCTATTGTAAGGATCCATAGCCTGATGTGATCTTTGCATCATGGTCAGTGGAGTGGTGTCCTACTGACACACACATGTAATGCTCCATTTCTATACCTGTGCCCAAACTTTGTGCTAACATCAAGTGCGTGTTTAGGGTGTTGGTGTGCGTAGGATAAATGCAATGTGAGAGTGCGACAGAGTAAACCGCTAGTCTAAGGAACACCCCCACCACTACCCTCAAGACTCTCCCAACAGTTCAGGGCAGAAAATAATACTCTATGGCAACGTGATTGTTGAGGCCCAGTTGGACGATTGTGTGCTGCCAACCGGTGCGTTCAAGGTTGCATTTGCCAAATTCCTAACACAACAGGGTCCGAATCTACTGGCTTCCTGGAAAGCCTGAGTTGGGCTTTTACCGGCTGAATTCCTGACTACTCTGTGTCAGAGGTCCATGAGGGACTACACTTACTCCAGTGTCTGAGCTTACGCCTGTGGTCGACCCGGCCACAGTGCGGGCTCAATTGCTGACAGTCGGGCCTCCAGAGGGCCTGCACTTACCGACAGGCCAGGTGTGACTGCTACCTTGGGACTGCTGATCTTCAGGCAACTGCAAAGAAAAGACAGAGTGGGTGCCTACTGAATGCAGCCCTACATCCAGGACAAAAGCTCTCCACAAAAGCTTGCTGGTCGGTCACTGCTCTCTCGAGTGTTGGGGCGTGCCATTCAAGTGTCGGGAAACAGGAAAGAGACCCAGACAAAACTGACTCATCCTGTGAAAAGTAAGGTAGGTAAGGTAACGTTTATTTGTACATGGTTAGTTAAAACCTTTACAAAATTATAAAAACATCAGTATGTACATTTAAAAGGCATTTGTACTTAAGCGTATCAAGTCAAATTAAATTAAAAATAAGAAGTTGATTGAGATCAGTTCGTGGTTGTCCTCAAAGCCATTTAATGTTCGTCAAACACTGTTTAGTCTTTTCTTTGTCAGATTAAAGAACCTCACGACCTGGCAGTTCAATTTAGTGTTGTTGGAGTTAAATCACAGTTTGACTGCCTGCCTGCAGGTCCGAACGGCGTGTAGTTTAAAGGAAGGTATTAAGAAGTTGTGCCTCAGGTCCCTTAGTCTAGGACAGATGCAGATCACATGAACAATGTCCTTCTTGGCGATTTTATACAGGCGACACTGCTGTGATGAATAGTTTCTTTCCCAGGGTGGGAGATGGGGGAGTATGGGGATTACGCCTAGGCATAGTTTTAGCAGCTTTTCTTTAAGTTTCCTTTTCATACAGATGTTAAGGTAAGCTTGCAGTTGTATTTTTCCATAGTCATCCAAAGTTATCCAGCCGTGCGCCCTGTTTGCCAGGTCCTGCTTGTCTTCGATCACTGAGACAATGCGTGCCGATTTTTTTGCGATTTTTTTAAGGGACAATAGATCTACTGATGTTTCCCAGATGTCAGTCAGGCCTAGAACTTGGAGTGATTCAAAAAGGTAGTCTCTGGGCAAGGATTTGCGGTGCCGAAGTAGCTCTTCCCATACGTTAGAGCTTAAGGAGCCCGTCTCTGCAGTGCGGATCTTTTGCCAGCTGGCTACGCACATGCTCCGCCTTTCTATGGTTTGTTTTAGGATGCCGAATTCTAGTCGGATTTGAGCTGGAGAGACGTATTTTGGGAAGTTGAAGATGGCCCTATATGTGTTAGCTATGACTGTATCCAATACAGCGGCATCCTTCCCATGGAGCGATTCGCTGCCGTATGAAAGGGTAGGCTGCAAATTAGCACACAAAATTTCAAGGAGAGGTTTAAAGGTGAGATCGGGGAGTTTGGCCTTTAGAGGTTTTAATGCCAAGTAGATCGTCGTCGCCTTACCTCGTAAGGAGTCAAGTTATACCCTAGACACGTTTTTGGAGTCCAGAATTACTCCCAGGTACTTATAAGAGGTCACCCGATCAAGCTGTTCTCCATTCAGATGCCAACAGAGATACCTTTTTTTCCTGTAATTCACGGCCATGACCTTTGATGTGCTGAAAAATTTGAAGGGAGTTTTTTACTGAAAAAGTGTGAGTTATGTTCAAGAGGTGCTGAAGGCCCGTTGGTGTGCGACTTATCAGCACCAGGTCATCCGCAAATAGGAGATTAGAGAGGGTGATTTTCCCCAATTTGGGTGCGTGATTAGGGCATTTGTCGAGGGCCCTAGGTAGGTCGGCTAAAAAGAGGTTGAATAGTAGTGGTGCTAATACGCACCCCTGTTTTAGCCCTGTTAGACCTGGCACCTTGGCGTGAGTCTCCCTTCCACTTTTTGCTGATGTGCCTCCGATGTTTTGCTGGTTTTCCGATACTCAGGGCACTGCGCCACGGCTGACCCGTGCCGCAGTGCAAGTGCTCCCTACTGTAAATTGTACATGCAATTGGTATCCATGATTGGTGCATTGGATTTACTGTCAGTCCCTAGTAATGCGCACTAAAGAGTGCCGGGGCTTGTAGATGCCAATACTGCTGGTGGGCCTGCAGCGCTGGTTGCGCCACCCACCGAAGCAGCCGTAAAGATGTGTCTGGGAACTGCGACCGCAGAACCCGCGTGCGGTCTCGTACTGCCACGCTAGCTGGGCGAGTGCACCCACTTGCCAGCCTCAAACCTTCCCTTGACTACATATTAGTCACCCCTATGGTAGGCCTGCGGGCAGGGTGCGTTGTAGGTGTAAGGTAGGACAAGCCCTGATGTGTGTGGCATGTCCTAGTAGTGACTTACAACCAAAACCGTATCTCACTATTGAAGGCTACCTGCTCCATTAGGCCAGACTGAGCTGCCGGAATTATTACACCCTATAATCCCGGCAGGCTCAAGGAGCATGGTAGCGAGTCATGTTTAGTATGCCTGAACTCAGGATGATAAAATATTTCTTTTAGTAAAGTTTATTTTAGTATCCTGGGTTTGCAAATGCTACTTTTAGAAAGTTAGCATTTGCTTGCTTAACCATTTCAGCCCGCCTCTGCTGGTATGTGTATCCGACTGTCTGGGACGTGTGAGTGACAGGGCTGGGGGGATGACAGGTGGTGAATGCGCAGATTACACCTTAGTGGGAGGTAGGAGTGCCTCTTGACTCAAACTGTAGCTGTGCTCGGCCACCACAATGCTGGCTCCACCCTCCTGGGGAGCGGCGGATGACTCGGCCGGCACCTGGCCCAGGAAGGGCGAAGCCCCCATCAACAAGGTACTCTGGCCGCCCCTGTCCGCACAATGCTGGCTCCACCTCCTGTGGGGCGTCTGATGCGCCTGCCCCTCACACTGAAAGCAGAAGCCGGAGTACACCCACCGGGTTACTCAAGGACTGAGAGTGGCTATGCAAAGGCCCCCCTGGCCTGCGAGAACAAAAGAATTGGCCTATAAAAGAAGGAGCCCTGCTCCTTGAGAATTAGATCCTGTTTGGGCTACAGAAGGACTCTGCCCGACGAGAAGGACCGTGAGAGACAAGGAAGGGTGCTGACTCTTGCCTGTGTCTGGTGCCTTGCTGCCGAAGGAGAGGAAGAAGAAAAGACTACGAGAAGACTTTTGCTTTACTTTGTGCCAAACTCTGCTAAAGAGATCTCCAAGGGCTTGCAACTGAACTTGCCCCCTGACCAGCGCCCCAGGACCAGTGGGCGCTACACCCTGAAAGAAAGCGACTGCGGGTGCTGGCCATCGCTGCAGTACCGACGGAGGAATCTCCCCCAAGGCAACGACATCCACCCGAACACCGTGACCGCAACTGCACCGGGAGCCCGAGAGCAAAGCAAAGGAGGACCCGTCCGGTCCGAGCTCTCGAGTTGACTGCGCTACGAGCAGCCAACCCACTTGCAAAGACGGACAGTTGCCCCGTGAGAATCCGCAAGGTCGGTAGCCTGCCCGACAGCCCAGCTGTGAGCGCACAGCTGCACCGGCACTTGGCTGGGTACGTCCTGCACTTGGGGACCGTACTGCCACTTGCCGCCACCACACAGCCGCCGCCTCCAGGGTCGGAGCGAATGACGAGAAGAGGACCCTGCCGTCACAGAACACCGCTGCCCCGGATGACCCGTGAACTGCTCGGCTGAGAGCCGCAACGAACAGCGACCCCGGGAAGGCAACGCGACGTGGGACAGATCCCCTGGAAGCCGCCTGCCCCACAAGAACTTTTGTTGACATCGGCCTGAGGGTCCTAAGAGAACGCTTAAACTGCTAGAACTGTGGTAACCTGAACTGAGTAACTTGCAACCGTTATCGTAAAGTACGTTGACTGTATCCACAAGCCTGCTTAAAATCTATATAAAGACATATATTTTTACAGAATACAGTCTGGTCTCGTTGTGTGGTGGGTTGGTTGTAAAGGTGTACTATTGCAAGTGTTTAACCTATATGCCCCAAAGATTAGCCTACGACTGCTTAAGCCACACTACCTAGAGGGTAAGCAGAGGTTGTCTGGAAGGTAACCCTCAGCCCTGACGAGGAAGAGGAGAGTCCCTGCTTGTCGCTAGTGTTGCACTGCGCCAACTAGAGACTCCCCCTTCCTACATTGGTGGCAGCGGTGGGATTTCGAATTTACACTTGCGATATCTATACCTGAGCTTCTGACCACTACACAAGAAATGATGGTCCCGGGGGGTGGAGATCCCGTTCACATGACCCTAGTCTCGCTAGGAGACAGTGAGATGATCCCTACGAACTACCTGCCCTCTAACACTAAGAAATATGGGCAGGTGGTGATCATCAATGGTAAGGAAGCTGAGGCTCTTAGAGATACAGGAGCCAGTGTGACTGCAGTGAGGCAGCACCTGGTGTCTCAAGAGCAGGTTGTACCCCATGCCTACTGTAGGGTTATCAATGCTGATATTTCTGAGAGTCAGTGTCCGATGGCTCAAGTTCCCTTCGAGTGGGGGGGGGTCTCTGGTACTCTGCAGGTCTGTGTGAGAAAAACCATGCCTGTTGACTGTTTGCTAGGGAACGACTTGGAGCACTCCCCTTGGGAAAAGGTGGAGAAGACGACTCACCTGCGGATGGTGGGTCTGCCTGACTGGGCATGCGTGACCACCCGGTCGATGGCAGCCAGTAGGGGTGATCAAGAGGTCCTGGGGCCTGAAGGAGAGGCCCAGGAACCGGCCTTAGGGAGAAGGCGCAGGGGGCGCGGGAAACCGGCCCCTGAGGTTCCCACGGTCCAGGAGGAAGCAGACCTTGAGGGGGATGCCCTGGAGCCTACAGGGGAACAGATCGCCGAACTGGGGGACCTGCCTGAGCTGACCCATTGGCAGCAAGAAGGAGGACCCTCCAGGGAGGAATTCTGCAAGGAGCAGAAAGAATGCCCTTCTCTCGTGGGTATGCGGCAGCAGGCCGCAGACCAGGCCAATGGTGTTCAGGCCAAAACACATGACGTGTACTGGGAGAACGACCTCCTGTATTCGGAGCCTAAGGCTGCTGAACCTGGGTCAGCCCGTGTGCTGGTGGTACCCCAGAAGTTCAGAGCCTTCCTACTGGGTATGGCTCATGATGTACCTTTAGCAGGACATTTGGGGATGGACAAGACCTATGACAGGCTTGTCACCCACTTTTACTGGCCCCAAATGCATAAGAGTTCAGATGCTCATTGCAGAACCTGTCCGACTTGCCAGGCAAGTGGGAAGACGGGAGGGAAGAACAAGGCTCCCCTCCAACCCTTCCCTGTGGTCGGTACGCCATTCCAGCGAGTGGGTATTGACATCGTTGGGCCTCTGGACCCCAAGACAGCCATGGGCAACAGGTTCATCCTGGTCTTGGTGGATCATGCCACCCGGTACCCTGAAGCCATCCCTCTGAGGACAGTGACGGCCCCCGTGGTGGGACGTGCACTGATGGGAATTTTCTCACGAGTGGGATTCCCTCTAGAGGTGGTGAGCGACAGGGGGACCAATTTCATATCCAAGTATATGAAGTTCATTTGGCAAGAGTGTGGCGTAACGTATAAGTTCACCACGCCTTACCATCCCCAAGGTAACGGGTTGGTTGAGAGATTCAACCGAACCCTGAAAGGCATGATCATGGGCCTAGAAGGTCCGATGAGGCGTAAGTGGGACGTCCTCTTACCATGCCTGCTCTTTGCATATCGCGAGGTGCCACAGAAGTCCCTAGGGTTCAGCCCCTTTGAACTACTGTACGGTCACCCCGTGAGAGGACCGCTGAGTTTGGTAAAGGAAGGCTGGGAGCAATCTCCCAGGAAACCTCCCCAGAATGTATATAGCTACATGCTGGCCTTCAGAAACCAGACCAGACGCTTCAGACAACTTGCCGAGGCAAATCTGGAAGCCAGCCAGGAGGAAATGAAGCGGTGGTACGATCAGAATGCCACTCTGGTCGAGCTTCAACCTGGACAAGAGGTGTATGTCCTGGCCCCAGTGGAGCCCTGTGCCCTTCAAGATAAGTGGACAGGCCCATTTGAGGTTGTGGAGCGCAAGAGCCCCGTGACATACTTGGTGGACATGAAGACACCCAGGAACCCTTTGCGGGTCCTACATGTCAACCGCCTCAAGCCCCACTTGCGAAGGTCCGAAGTGGGCATGTTGTTGGCAACTGATGACGGAATGGAGGAGGAGTCGGAGCCTCTTCCTGACCTCTTGGTGGCCGGTGAGAAAGATGGGTCAGTGGATGGAGTTAACCTCTCACCCACCCTGACCGCCGAACAACAGGAGGACTGCCGCCAGCTGCTGGGGCAGTTTCCAGACCTGTTCTCCCTGGTTCCGAGTGTCACAGATTGGTGCGTCCATGATGTGGACACTGGAGACAGCTTACCTGTGAAGCATAAGGCTTACAGGGTGACTGACAGGGTCCGGGCCTGCATCAAGGAGGAGGTCTCCAAGATGCTTGCCCTGGGGGTGATTGAGTCTTCCAGCAGTCCTTGGTCCAGCCCCGTGGTCTTGGTTCCGAAGGCTGCTGCGCCGGGAGCCACACCCGAACTCCGGTTCTGTGAGGACTACAGAGGACTCAATTCAGTCACGAAGACTGACGCGCACCCCATCCCCAGAGCTGACGAGCTCATTGATCGGCTAGGGGCTGCCCGGTTCCTCAGCACGTTTGATTTAACGTCTGGGTACTGGCAGATCGCCTTGACCGATGAGGCAAAGGAGAGGTCGGCATTCTCTACACCAGATGGGCATTTCCAGTTCCGGGTTATGCCATTTGGAATGAAGAATGCCCCTGCCGCCTTTCAGAGATTGGTCAACCAGGTGTTGGCTGGATTGGACGAGTTCAGTGCCGCCTACCTGGATGACATCGCGGTGTTCAGTGGCACCTGGCCCGAACACCTGCAACACCTCTGGGAAGTGTTGATGGCCCTGCGCAGAGCAGGCCTCACAATCAAGGCAAGCAAGTGCCAGATTGGGCAGGGTTCAGTGGTGTACTTGGGACACCAAGTTGGGAGTGGCAAGGTAGCACCCTTGCAGCCCAAAATCGAGACCATCCTGGCTTGGGAGCCCCCCAAGACCCAGACTGCAGTGAGAGCCTTCCTGGGGCTCACTGGGTATTATAGGAGGTTTGTCAAGGGTTATGGCACGATCGTGACCCCCTTGACAGAGCTGACTTCGAAGAAGCAGCCCAGGAATGTGATTTGGACTGACACCTGTCAGAAGGCTTTTGACACCCTGAAGACTGCCATGTGCACGGCGCACGTGCTCCTGGCCCCTGATTTCTCCAAGGAGTTCATAGTGCAAACAGACGCTTCAGAGCATGGTGTAGGGGCGGTTCTTTCACAGATGACTGAGGAGGGCTTTGACCAACCTGTAGCCTTCATAAGTAGGAGGTTACTTCCACGGGAAAGTAGGTGGAGTGCAATAGAGCGTGAAGCATTTGCTGTGGTCTGGGCGCTGAAGAAGCTAAGACCCTACTTGTTTGGGTCTCACTTCCGAGTTCAGACCGACCACAGGCCCCTCAGATGGTTGATGCAAATGAGGGGTGAGAACCCGAAACTGTTGAGGTGGTCCATTTCTCTACAGAGTATGGACTTTACGGTGGAACACCGCCCTGGCACCGATCACGGCAACGCTGACGGTCTGTCCAGATTTTTCCGCCTTAGTGATGTGGAACTCCCTGGGGAAGGGTAATTCCCCCCACATTTCAGCTGGAGGGGACACATGTTAGACCTGGCACCTTGGCGTGAGTCTCCCTTCCACTTTTTGCTGATGTGCCTCCGATGTTTTGCTGGTTTTCCGATACTCAGGGCACTGCGCCACGGCTGACCCGTGCCGCAGTGCAAGTGCTCCCTACTGTAAATTGTACATGCAATTGGTATCCATGATTGGTGCATTGGATTTACTGTCAGTCCCTAGTAATGCGCACTAAAGAGTGCCGGGGCTTGTAGATGCCAATACTGCTGGTGGGCCTGCAGCGCTGGTTGCGCCACCCACCGAAGCAGCCGTAAAGATGTGTCTGGGAACTGCGACCGCAGAACCCGCGTGCGGTCTCGTACTGCCACGCTAGCTGGGCGAGTGCACCCACTTGCCAGCCTCGAACCTTCCCTTGACTACATATTAGTCACCCCTATGGTAGGCCTGCGGGCAGGGTGCTTTGTAGGTGTAAGGTAGGACAAGCCCTGATGTGTGTGGCATGTCCTAGTAGTGACTTACAACCAAAACCGTATCTCACTATTGAAGGCTACCTGCTCCATTAGGCCAGACTGGGCTGCCGGAATTATTACACCCTATAATCCCGGCAGGCTCAAGGAGCATGGTAGCGAGTCATGTTTAGTATGCCTGAACTCAGGATGATAAAATATTTCTTTTAGTAAAGTTTATTTTAGTATCCTGGGTTTGCAAATGCTAATTTTAGAAAGTTAGCATTTGCTTGCTTAACCATTTCAGCCCGCCTCTGCTGGTATGTGTATCCGACTGTCTGGGACGTGTGAGTGACAGGGCTGGGGGGATGACAGGTGGTGAATGCGCAGATTACACCTTAGTGGGAGGTAGGAGTGCCTCTTGACTCGAACTGTAGCTGTGCTCGGCCACCACAATGCTGGCTCCACCCTCCTGGGGAGCGGCGGATGACTCGGCCGGCACCTGGCCCAGGAAGGGCGAAGCCCCCATCAACAAGGTACTCTGGCCGCCCCTGTCCGCACAATGCTGGCTCCACCTCCTGTGGGGCGTCTGATGCGCCTGCCCCTCACACTGAAAGCAGAAGCCGGAGTACACCCACCAGGGTACTCAAGGACTGAGAGTGGCTATGCAAAGGCCCCCCTGGCCTGCGAGAACAAAAGAATTGGCCTATAAAAGAAGGAGCCCTGCTCCTTGAGAATTAGATCCTGTTTGGGCTACAGAAGGACTCTGCCCGACGAGAAGGACCGTGAGAGACAAGGAAGGGTGCTGACTCTTGCCTGTGTCTGGTGCCTTGCTGCCGAAGGAGAGGAAGAAGAAAAGACTACGAGAAGACTTTTGCTTTACTTTGTGCCAAACTCTGCTAAAGAGATCTCCAAGGGCTTGCAACTGAACTTGCCCCCTGACCAGCGCCCCAGGACCAGTGTGCGCTACACCCTGAAAGAAAGCGACTGCGGGTGCTGGCCATCGCTGCAGTACCGACGGAGGAATCTCCCCCAAGGCAACGACATCCACCCGAACACCGTGACCGCAACTGCACCGGGAGCCCGAGAGCAAAGCAAAGGAGGACCCGTCCGGTCCGAGCTCTCGAGTTGACTGCGCTACGAGCAGCCAACCCACTTGCAAAGACGGACAGTTGCCCCGTGAGAATCCGCAAGGTCGGTAGCCTGCCCGACAGCCCAGCTGTGAGCGCACAGCTGCACCGGCACTTGGCTGGGTATGTCCTGCACTTGGGGACCGTACTGCCACTTGCCGCCACCACACAGCCGCCGCCTCCAGGGTCGGAGCGGACGACGAGAAGAGGACCCTGCTGCCACAGAACACCGCTGCCCCGGATGACCCGTGAACTGCTCGGCTGAGAGCCGCAACGAACAGCGACCCCGGGAAGGCAACGCGACGTGGGACAGATCCCCTGGAAGCCGCCTGCCCCACAAGAACTTTTGTTGACATCGGCCTGAGGGTCCTAAGAGAACGCTTAAACTGCTAGAACTGTGGTAACCTGAACTGAGTAACTTGCAACCGTTATCGTAAAGTACGTTGACTGTATCCACAAGCCTGCTTAAAATCTATATAAAGACATATATTTTTACAGAATACAGTCTGGTCTCGTTGTGTGGTGGGTTGGTTGTAAAGGTGTACTATTGCAAGTGTTTAACCTATATGCCCCAAAGATTAGCCTACGACTGCTTAAGCCACACTACCTAGAGGGTAAGCAGAGGTTGTCTGGAAGGTAACCCTCAGCCCTGACGAGGAAGAGGAGAGTCCCTGCTTGTCGCTAGTGTTGCACTGCGCCAACTAGAGACTCCCCCTTCCTACAAGCCCTTTTGTTGTCCTGATGGCGTTCGAAAGGTGCGTACCTGCCCCAAGTTTAATTTTGATCCAGGTATTTGAATGGAGCATTATTAGCACATCTAGGAGGGGTTTCGGTATTCCCCAATTGTTCAGTTTCTGCCCGAGTTTGTTACGGTCCACATGATCGAATGCCACGGTATAATCGATGAACGAGAGGTATAAAGATGACTTGATCTCTTTTGCTGCTCCCATCAGCACGGACAATGCTATGATGTTGGTTGTGGTCCCTTGGCCTTTGGAGAAGCCCGTTTGGTTAATTGGAATGATTGAGTTTTCAGATGCCCATGATGATAGTTCCTCCAGGATGACTCCAGCGATGTATTTTGCCTCCACATCTAGTAGGGCAATGAGCCGATAGCTGCTGGGGTGCTTCTGACAACCGCGTTTGCATATCGGGCTGATGACTGACCCGTGCCAAGACTCTAGAAGAGTCTGGGTGTTTCTTATATAATTAAATGTTGGTGCCAACGATTCGCTACAAAACTCCACGTCTGATTTATACAGTATCGGTGGTATGCCATTTGGCCCCGGAGCCCCAGTGGGTCGCCCCCTCAATACTTTTCGTTTGATGTCTACTGGCAAGATTTAGTTTGTTGGCAAGATTTAGTTCGTTGGGCATAGCTCGATAGCCTTTGCAGAGTCTTCATCCGTATTAGATTTATCAAATTTTAATGAGGTAGTGGCTCCGTGCACACACTTTCCTTGGGTTTCTATGCCCGTGAAAGGGTAAGACACTTACAACAGAGCTTACATGCATTGGGGTGACTGGAGTGCAAGAACTCCATCTATACTATATTCATGATACTCCTAAATGCCCCTATAGGGTACGAGGGTATCAGAACCGAACACACCTATCTGCAACACATCTTTTCACCCAGATTGTCCATAAAGTTGATTTTAGAGCCGCTACGCACATTGCAGGGGGAATCTTAGACCATTCGCTGGTGGAGGTGCAACTCGATGGTCCGGTTGTGGACTAAATGCTACCCTCAAGGGTTGATACGTGATATTTATAAGACAAGACGTTCAAAGCTCGTCTGAGAAATGGAGCAGTATTCTATTTTAAGGAGAATGGGCGGCCTGTTGAATCAGCTTGTGTGCTATAGGATGAAGTCAACGATTCAGAAAAGGGGGTGGTGATGAACAGAGTGTCTGAATTAAGCAGACCACTCTTACCCAGTCCAAAGATCAGGGCTTGATCCATCACCGTTATTTATCTCACTGCACCATCCCAGCTCAGAACCTGGCTATATGCAAATCAGTCTGTCCCTGGCCCAGTGCATCATGGGAACAGGGCAGACTAAACTACCAAGCCAATTCTTCACCAGAAAGAAGACAAGCTACCGGGGACCGGTTTCTGGCATTTCAGCCGTCTTCGGCCCGGCTTGCTTGAATCCTGATGGTGCAGTGAGAAAGGGATGAAGTCAAGGCAGTGATTCCAGGCCAGACACAGGCCGTGATTGGGGGAATGCCGAAGGAAAGTAAATTGAAGTGCGAGGCTCAGGACAGTGAAAGTGCTTTCCTGGAGGCACGCTTGGCAAGTAGGGAATCAGTTCCTCTCCCATTACACCATCAACTGAAGCAGCACACATTAAGAGCAGTAATGGAAAATAACGGGCACTCATGCGCTGGCTACCCAGCACTGTCTCTCTGATGTCGGTGATAAAGCCAATGAGTTGCTTGCATGGTTAGAGAGACAAGACAAAGGACGGAACTGGATCCTTGAGGACACTGACAACAAGGGGACGGAAATACTGGGAGGTACTTCCTGAAAGACCTGACCCTGCCAATGCTAACGAATGAGGACCGAGACGCACTAGACCAAGACCTGACAGTAGACTAAATAAATAAGACAAAAGGAACCTTGCAAACAGGGCAAGCGAAGGGGCCTGATGATCTCCCCTTAGAATTATATAAAATAATTATGGATAAAATCAGGGAGTGCCTCCAGAGGAGGTTTCAGACTGCCTGAAAATAAGGATGTCTCCCAGAGTACCAAAAAACGTCTGCGGTAGTGGTCATCCCAAAAAAGGACGAACCAGCAACTGAGTGTGGGTCTTATAGACCTATCTCCTTGCTTAATTTTGAGACTAAGGTCCTTGCGTAGGCCCTGGCGATCTGCCTGCGGACAGTAATTGCAACAGTGGTTCATCCTGATCAATCTGGATTTATGCCACACCAGGGAACGCGCTTAAATCTCCGACACCTTAATGGAGTACCACATGCAACAGGGGATTCCTTTGCTGAACCAGTGGCGCTGCTGTCATGCTCTTGTATGTGGACCCTCTAGCGCGCATGCGCTTCAATAATACAGTCTCCCGAGTCTTTTCCGTCCGACAGGGATGTTCCTTGTCCCCTATGCTCTTCTCAAGTTTGTGGGTTCGCCAGGACCTCTCATAAGGGGTATTCCAGTTGATCATGAGTGGGATGAGAGAATCTCCCTCTATGCTGACGTTTTGCTGTAGGACACGTAATCAGTCTTCTCGAGTGAACAAATACTACACATTTTTCACATATTTGGAGAATATTCAGGATATAAGATCAATTGGAAGAAGTCCTTAATATTCCTGCTGGTGGCAGGGACCCTGCGGCTGCACTCTAGGTGCACAGTTCGGGTGGCACTACATGGCTTTAAATATTTGGGCGTGTTCATTACAAGAGAGCCACAGGCAGGAACATTCTCCCGAAATTAGACCGGTGTCGCAGGGATACCCCAAACTGGCAGGCGCTCTGGCTCTCCTTACTGGGCCGGGTGGCCCTATTTGAAGAGATGACCCTCCAGGGTCTCCCGTACATCATGCAAAAAACGTCCTTTAAGATCCCACCAGACATTTTCTTTCAAAAGATAGACTGAGAACTTTGGCTCCTGTTGTGGGATGGTGGCACTTCACGCTAAGTAAGTTGCAGAGGGGAGTTTAATAAGGTGGACTGGCGGTCCGGAGCATTCTCAAGTATTACTGGCCCACGCAGCTAGTGGCAGTCAACAACTGGGTTTTTGCGGACCGTGAGGAACCTGCTTACCATGGTAGATAGATTGGCCATGGGCAAGAGAGGTTACCCCACCCCGGTGTTGTAATGAAGAACGTTCCGCCAGCCTCGGCCCAGAATGTGACGTAGGTGGTCCGCCGACCCATGCGGCACCGCCAGGGCCGATTCAACCTCCGGCTCGGCCTCTGACAGCCACCTGCGTGGAGGGCCGAGAGGGGCCCGGAGCGGAACGAAGGGTCCCCGACCAGCCTCGACCCAGAGCGGGACGAGGTGGTCTACTGACCCCTGTGGCGCCGCATGGGCCAGCCGGCGCTGATGCCGTAGCAGCATCAGCTCAGCCGTGGACAAGGTTGTTGTCTGTCTAGAGGGCCAAACAGGGCTCGGGGATGCAACCCGAGCCCTGCTGACCTCCTGAGACACCACAGGGACTCCCGCAGGAGTTTGCGGCGAGGCAGAGGTGCCGAGGTCCGAAGGTGGGAGCCCTGAAGGGCCGAACCCCAACAGCACCACATCCTCCAAGCCTGGAGACGAGCCAGGCGGCGCCGGGGCACCGCGGGGACCCCCGCGCAATGCAAGGGATCTACCGACGTCCTAGGAGGGGAAGGAGAAGGAGACGCCAGCGAGGCCTGCAAAGACGCCGCATATGTCTCCATCTGGGCTCACGACGCTCCCTCACCGGGAAACGGTTGATAGGAGGACGACACGCGGGCCGCATTACCCATGGAGAGCCCATGCCCCCGGCAGGCCGAACACCAGCCCCCGGGGACAAGCTGCGACACTTACCCACTGGGGAGCGACGCTCGTGCGACATCTGAGAGGGATGAGGACGCCGACGATGACGGCCGCTTCTGATCCATCTGCGGAGGCTGATCGAGGGGATAAAGCCGATTTTGAGAGACGCGCCGAGAGTAGTTTCTTCCGGCGCTCCCGCCGCGACTTTGGCTTCAACTGTTGGCTCGCCTCACAATCAGTGGTGCCCTGATCTTCCCCTAAAACCACATGCAAATGAGGTGAGGGTCTGTCGCCGACATAAGGCGCCCACACGACGTGCCTGTCTTAAAGCCCGAAGGCATTCCCACACTGTTCCACCAAAAGATATCACAACGATGAAAGAAAAAGGGGCCTAAACAGGCCCGAACAGAGACCGTATCTGCGTTGCACGCAGAAAATAAAAAAAACGACGTAGGAGCGCCGGGTGGGACTTATGTGACCTCGCTTACGTCAAGTACGCAGACGACGCCTGGGCGGAGTCGCGTGATGCCATCTCCCCGGCACGCAGGGATGCTGTGGCAAAAAGTTTTCCAGATCCAGTCTCATGCCTAGGGGATAATTCTACGTCAAGGAATCTGCAGCTAGTAGTCTCTATCAGATACTGAGGCTTTTGTGCTTAGTACAGGTTTAATCTTACGGTGTGTGTGTGGGTTTATTTGAACCTTGTGGTTTAATCTGCACTTGTTGTTTATGCGGTGTTGTCACATCCTTCTAATTATAAAAGGTATGTTACAGGCGACCAGCTGTTTCTTGTCCGTGACTTCTCAGAAAGTAAGTGTGCACAGTTAACAGCAGCAACATTGTAAAGTGTCAAGAGCCTGATTTAGAGATCGCTAGCCGAGTTACTGGCCGGGTTACTCAGACACAAACGTGAAGGATATCCTGGCCGCCGTATTACAAGCACCACTGAATATAATATAGGGGAGCCTTGTTTCTTTCCTTCGTACTTTCTATTTCTCTTGTTTTTATTATCTTTATTTTACTTTTTTTTCTCTTTCTTACTGCTTTTTCTGTTTCCCTCTATTCCTGGTTTATCTTTCTTTCATTTCTTAATTTAAGAGTGCTCAGCCTCCTAAAGCATTTTATTTATTCATTTGCATTTCTTCTTTCCTGTCATGGGGATGACTGCACAGATATCCTTACAAGTAGGATCTTATGAATTCTGCATGAACCTTTTTACTAATGGTCCTAGTTGAAGGTGTCATTTAGAAGTTAAATACATGTTTCTGATGTGAGGTAGGGTGGGTATGTGTGACAATATGTGTGAGAGAGAGAGACAGAGAGAGAGTGTGTGTGTCTGTCTGTCTATGTCTGAGTGTGTGTGAGTACTTGAGCGTGGGGAGTCGGCTCTCACTATACTATGCCAAAAAGAGGTATAGTGTGCAGAGAGTCCAGTCGATCCCCAGAGATTTTGCAGAGGCTAAAGTAGATAATACTAATGCTCTTTGTGGTAGTGTGGGGAAGCAGTTAGATTATACGAGGGTAGTTGTAAGCATTTGTTGTACACACAGTGCCAATACATGACACACACTGTTGTACCCACAGTGGTAATAAATGACACACACTCAATGAATAAATCTGAGACCAATTTATAAAATGACACTTGGTCAGATTTATTTTGCAGACCCACAGAATTTCATCTTGAGTAAATACGTTTTGCAATAGAAATTCTGTTCAATATAAAAAGGGGACAATTAGTGCAATTTCCAGACTTTGCAATGTTAACCTAGGAGATGAAGAAAACATTCAACATACATACAGGGAACATCTCCTTACAAGACCATTCTTCGGAAGTTAAGGTTAGTATTGGACAAGGTTCAGTTCAGAACCAACAGTGCATCACCAGCGGCACAGGGGCGCCCAGGTGCAAGTGCAAGTTCAAGGTTGGAAACCCAATACAAACTAAGGGGGACTGGGGCAATCGGACAGAGGCTGCTTACAGGTAAGTAACAGCAGCTTGGGGGAACTAGTCTCTGGAGGTTGAGGCCAACAATGGACATGGCCCAAGGCAGCACCATGACTACACCACACCACCAGCGGCACAGGGACACAGGGTGCAAGATGCCAACACAGCATCAAAGACAGGCCAAGTTGGAAAAGGTCTGCAGGCTCGGGCCAGGAGGCCGGTCGAAGGAAACCAAAAGCTGTCATGGTAAGTTTTGATTCTCAGAAACGTAGCAACACCCTTTGTCCTCTTCACCAAAGCCCAGGACGGATGGTTGCAGCGGTGCCTTTTGGTGTCAGAAAAGGCATACCAGAGCACGTCAGGGTTGAGGGGGGTGTCCTTGCAGAGGCTGCAGGTAACGTTGAGGAGTCCAGACGAGGTCCGTGTAGGAGAGTAGGGTCTGCTATCCTATGGTCACCCCAGATTTTTGCTTTTTGCTTCACTGATTTACGACTTAATGTGGCTGTGGGCCTGCCAATCAGACCCACAGCCTGCTGTTCTCTCTCTAAATGTATGCCAAGGCACTTTAGGTGCCTTACCAATTGGAACATGGATCACCTTGTGAGCCCCTGTACAGTGTACTCTAGGTACCCAGGGCATAGGTGCATCCAAGGCCTACCAGGGGCTGCAGCACGTATTGTGCCACCCCTGGCCTGGCCTTACTATTTGACACAACTGGCTGATCACTCAGCTGGGGCAAGGTGGTGTAATCACCCTTTGCTTTAGGTATAGTATCCCTATATCTAACATACAAGGACACACAGTAACCAATAAGTCACTCCAATGGCAGGCCTTATCAATCCTGGAGGCAGAGTGCCTGGTTATGTGTGAGATGGTGCTCTAGCATGAGCTGAGCCTGTCTGCAGCTTTCGGAACCATGTCCTTTAGCTGTTTCCTGATAGCGTCATACCATATACTCTTAAGTGCATTATGAACCTCACGGTTAAATGCTAACTCTGGTTTGACATTATCACAACATGTCGAGTAAGGTGTCATACCAATTGGAATACTACCCCCTCTCCAATTCTGGCGACGGGGTAGCATTCCACCCTTCTAGAGGGACACGACATGTACAGAACCTGAACCCCGGTTAAAGTTAAACAGAGCCTCAGCATCACAAAATGGATGCTGCCACCACAGATACAAGTCTGACCTCCTGCTGCTGGGAGTCCTTCCAGCGAGGGAGGCTTGGACAAAGGGTTTCCTGCCTTGGGAGGTGCTAGCACCACCCCAGACAGGATTTTGTGTTTCTGGCTAGGTAGGGCTGAATAGAATCAGACCTGCCCGGGGCACACAAGGTGTCCCCGTGCATAGGCCAGTTCAAACCGGTGCTGGGGCACTCCAGCCCCAGCTCTGGCGCAAAACTGGACAAAGGAAAGGGGGTGTAACCACCCCCCTTCCTGGTCCCACCCATAGGAGGGACCTAGTAGGTAGTCCAGCCCCTAGAATTAGTTTAGAAGTAGGAGCTGAGCCCCAAGACGGCAGATTACCCTGAAATTCGACTACAAGAAGAAGAAACTCTGGACCTTTCGACGTTCTGCTGCTCAGAAGACTGAAGAATCTCCCTTGTGGCCAAGGAGAGGCCACCCTGTGAACACAGGCACCATCCAGCAATCAACGACTGCTTTGCCGCCGCCTCCTGCCGGAGCCGGAGCCCGAGCCCAGAGCCTGACAAGAACCAGACTCCCAGACATCTAACAGCCCGATCCACAGTCCCTGCTAAGCTTTGACGAGTGGAGGCGACCTGAGACGTGGGACCGGACCTCTTGAAACGTCCACGAGAAGCTGACTGCGCAGCCCCTGAGGTACCCTCATCACTGTGCTTGGGGTCTTGAGAAGCCCCACCACCGAGCTACATTTGCACCAAGGACCAGCCCTCCAGCTCTCACGAGATCTGAGTGGGACCCTTCTGCTTTATTCCACTCGACTCGCCTATCTGGTTACTAGTCCGTTGGCCAGTGGCCATTTTGGCGACCAAGCGACAACTTTCCACCGCTGGTCTGGGTTCCCCAGCGGTCTACAGCGCGGAGATACCCCATGTGGGGTGATTCATGCGCTTTACAAGACATCATTACATTACATTACATTACTGTGAACACTGTCCCCTCTGCTTTCAGGTCTTCACCTCTTCAGATCCACCCTTGGATCCACCGGAACTCTTCACATCAGGTCGCCTGCAGCATCAAAACTTCAAGGCTCCATCCGGACTCCTCCAGAATCCCGACACACATTGGCACCACTGCACCCGCCTTCTGTGGGTGGTAATGCTGGCACTCCGGTGCCCCCGAGTAGTTTAACACTTCTAGTGTCCAGATTCCAAAGGGTTAAGTCTTAGACTGACCGGAAGACTTCCTATCTTCGCCTTTTTAACTTTTACGCATCCATTGACTTCAATGTAACTTGCTTCTAACTTTGCGCACTGTAAACCAGATCCCGTGGGACTCCTAGTTCCTAACCTGTGTTAGTCCAGCGTAGCCCGAGCGATTCCCAAGGCCCTAGGCCTTACTTCCTTTCAACTCGTGGTACTTATACCACTTCTTTAGTATATGGTTTTAGGGGCCACCCGGGCCTATCCATATTTGTGCTACTTTTGTATATTATCAACTGAATTGTTTTAACGTGTTTGCTCCTGTGCTCATAAAGAGTTCAGGGGACTATTTGTAGTAATAAATACATATAGATTTTGAATATATATCCTATGTGGTGTCCTTTCACTTGGTGTTCAAGGGGGTTACATATGGTAATACAGCTGGCTTTACATGCCAAAAGAGTTTAGCCTAAGACTGCTTTGTCCACGCTACCACTAGGATAGCTGGTCTATAAGGTTGACTTACAACCAATCACCATAAGGGTTGTTTGGACTGATACAAGGTGGTCACTAGAACTAGTGAACATCATATATCAGGCCAACTACTCACAGTCCGCTCATGGTGGACTCTCGCTCTAGACTGACTGGGAGCGATCCTCTAGAAAGGAGCTAATCAAACTAAGGGCTGAGCCCTGAATGCCAGCCTCCTTGACATGCTTCACCAAGATCCCATGGTTGACCGTGTCAAAGGCGACCGAGAGATCCAACAGCACCAGGGCCTATGGAGTACCCCTGTCAGCCCTCTTTCGCAGGGAGTCTTATGCCGCCAGTATTACGGTCTCCGTTGAGTGGGCAGGCCAAAAACCAGCTTGGTGTGAGTCGAGATAGTTGGATTGTTCAATAAAATTGGACAGACACTTCACCACATGAGACTCCAGTACCTTTGCCAGGTATGGGAGCAAAGAGATTGGGCGGTAATTCAACAGGATCTGGGGGTCTTCCCCTGATTTCTTCAGAAGGGAAACCACAATTGCCTCTTTAAAGGCCTTAGGCACACAACCCTAAAATAGGGACTCATTCAGAAGAGAGAGTGCTGGACCCGGGAGGCCGGTGAAGGCTTCTTTTAGGACATGTGGTGGGCAGCAGTCCGTACGGGATCCAGATTTTTCTTTAGACAAAAGGTCCTGGAACACCTGTGTACAGTAGTTCTCTGCAATCTTCTCTGCTGGTGCACATCGGTAGTACCCAGCTCTTCTTAGGTCATCAGGAACTGAAGTTCAGAGACTGGGGATGCCACCTGAAAACTAGATTTAAGGGCGTCACAAGGGAGTGACAGGTAGTGTCCAATGGGCCCTCTTCCTGGGGTGTCTACGCCCTCTAACATGCCCACCTTCTCTGAGAGGAGGACACAGTCCTAGCCCTAAGTGGATAAGTCCCATCATCTTCATGATGGTGGGCACTGAAAAGTGTACTTGACCTAGCCTCAAGCACCCGAGGGCTGGAGTTGGCAGAGGGGGGCACATCTGCTCTTCTATCAAAGGTTTCCCACCTGTCCTGCTGCCAAAAAGGGGTGAGGACAGGATGGAGGCCAGCTCCTTGGAACAGGAGAGGCTGGGGTTGCATTACAAAGGAGGCAAGACCTTTGAAGCTCCCCACCACGGATGGCTCTTCCTGACCAGGGGGGGTGTGAACACCTCCACCCAGGAAAGGCATTGTTCTCAGCCTCAGAGTGCGCAGGCACTCTCCCCTGAGGTCAGAACACACTCTGGTGGTAGCAGGCTGGCTGGGGCCAGTCAATGACCGCACTAAGGATTGGTAGGTTTCAGGGGACCCCTCTAAGGGGCCCTCTGTGTGCAATGTTTAATAAAATCTACACTGGAATCAGTGCAAGTTTATTATGTTGAGATGCTTGGTGCCAAACATCACATATTTCAGTGAAGCCATCATGGAGCTCGCGAACTCATAATGACGAGTGTCCAGCCTACGTATAGACTATGACTTCCCTGGTCACTTACAATATCCAAGAATGGACTAGGATATTGCAGGGATGTGTGCCAGGTCGGCTCTTCAGTTTTGTCAGTAGGTGATGGAGTCTGAATTTAATAATTGTCTCACTCAGTAAGCAGGGATCTATCACCCACTCCCCTTCTTCTCTGTTGTCGTCAGTTGTGTGCGCGTCCTCCGGGTGATGAGACATCGATGCCACTGGATGGGGAGGCCTGATGATCGATGAAGGCAGAGGAAGAGGCATCTGTGGGACAGATGAGGCCGACTCCGAGGGAGGAAATCGGCGGTAGTAGTCATCAAGCACATGTTGCAAATTAGTGATGAGAGACATAGACATCTGCACAGTTGGATTCTCAAGTGGTGGTTGAGTATTAGGCTCAAGGTAATAATCATATCCTTGGTCATCATCAATATTTCGTCATTTGATGAGAAGCTCGGAAGGAGTACGAGCAGCATGGAACCGGTCATCCTCTTCCGAATCCTCCTCAGCCCCATAGTCAAAAAGCTCCACAGAAAGATTTGGATATGGTTGAATTGGCAATAGATCCAAAGAAGAGTTCCTACGTTGAAGTAGGGAAACATCCGTCGTTCCTGAAGGAGGCAAAAGTGTTGCTGAAGATTTCAAGGGGACTAGAGAGATTAAAGCTGAAGGTGGAACCAAGGATGCCGCCGCCGACTCAGCGGTCGACGACGAAGAGTGTGGGTGAAGTTCCGTAAGGAAAGGCTTCTGTGCTGTCGACGGGGCATCTGTCGACGAGACAACCGCCAACGAGACAACCGCCGACGAGGCACCCATCAACGACGAGGCAACCTTCGACGACGAAACATCTGTGGACGAAGCAGGTAGCGCCTTGAGAGCCATCGACCGTCTCAGAAGGCTTTAGAACTCCCAATTCCAGCATTGTGCTCACTTCAGCTTTGATGCTCTCTTTCACATGTTCAGTCTGCCTGTATGTTTTATTCTCGAAAGGTAGGCTTTCATCAGCATCTACATCATGGATACACCAGCGAGTCTGGCGAGAGGTCATAAGGAAGAGCACAGCAGACTGGTTTAGGACTTGCCTGCAATCAGTCTCCTGATGGGCAAGACCACACCTTCCACTGACCCATCTTTTGGATTGTTGGACAGGTCAGGGACAGGTTCGCTCTTTGCTTCGTAATCCTCATCTGGAACCATGAGCAAGGTCACATCGGCCATGTCATAGTAGGGTGTAAGGCGGTGCACATGGACGACCCTCTTATGATTCCTGTCAGAGCCAGAATCTACCAGGTAGGTGACCGTCCCTTTTCTTTCTAGGATAGGGTAGGGTCCACTCCACTTACCTAGCAGAATCCTAGGAGCCACAGGACCCAAAACCCACACCATCTGCCCTGGCTGGAACTCAACTATAGCAGCCTTTTAGCCTTACCAGAGCTTCTGGAGCTCTAGGCTGGCCGCAACGTTTTTGCTGGCTTTTTGCATGTACTTATACATCCTGGAGCAAAAGCCAAACACATAGTCCACTATATCTGCTACGGTTCTACAAGAGGTTTCTCCAATCCCTCCTTCACAAGGCACAGTGGTACCGACAGGAAACCCAAACAGAAGCTAAAATAAGGAGGACCCCACTCCTTTCTGTGGCCCTTTCCAATAGGCAAAAAGCAGGCATGGAAGTAAGACATCCCATCTTCTTTTGAGTGTTTCAGGAAGTCCAACGATCATGCCCTTCATGGTCTTGTTAAATCTTTCAACAAGGCCATTACACATAGCATAGTGGCTTTGGCCACACTGACCAGGACTTATGCAGCGGGGGATTGGAGGTCCCACATTTGGACCCCTAATTTTATGCCGTTCAATTGCAACACGCAGCTCGATGGCTCAACACAGGCCCTAGTTGGGAAATGCGGCTCTTGGCGGGAATGGTGGACGCTGGGTGTCTTCCAGAGCTGTTAATGGAGGAATCAGGTACACCGTTAGAGACTCCATATATTGTGCGACAGACGCCAGAGTATGGCAATGGTTTGTAGTGAGAGTACTTAAGCGCGCACCATTCCATAGGGAGATCCCAATCTGGATATTAAAACCAATCAGGCAGATGGCACTCAGTATGTCCTTCCGGGCATGGAGGGAGGGGGGATGCGAACAATAGGGTGAATTGTACCCAGATGAGACTTATCCCCTTTAAACATACCCGCAAAGAGTTTGGTCTAAGCCAGTGGCTATTTTTACAACATGCGTGCTTGGCAGACACAACTAAGCACACCTGGCCATGCTATCCGACAGCTCCACCGCATACTCAAACCCTTGAGATACTGTTAACGTATGGAGCGTGTTGACACCTAATTATGCATCTTTACAGAACAATGTGATCAAGTACAGTAGGCACTACACACGGGCCCGAGAGGCCTGGAATTTAGACTTTGACATTCCAATGGAAGATCAAGAATGGCAGCGGGCCTATGAACTAATACGCATGGTTTCTAGTAATGCCCATTTTCGACTGATACATTATAATTTTCTGCAAAGAACCTACTTAACGCCACAACACCTTCATCGAATGGTCGGGTCTTGCCCAGATATATACTTGTGCTGCAACACTGTGGGGTCTGATTTCTTACATTAAACATGGTCCTGCGATGAAATACACTCCTTCTGGCAACTAGCTGTCGAAGAAATGGTTCATACCACATAACTAAGTATTGAGCTGACACCCAAATGCTGTTTATTAGGCCTCTTTAGATGCCAGAAGGGCGCAAGATAACCTATACATTTGGTCAGTCGCCTATGGAACTGGCATGACGTAGAATTGAATTCACATGGCTGCCCCAGATTGCCCCAACGATTGCGCTCTGGCATAGAGATGGGCCTCTTCTTCTATGGCAGACACTTCTATCTCGGCTTATTCAGATTCTTCCCCGAAGATATCCAGAGTGTGTTGAATGCTTTGACGCTGCCTCTCTCGTCATCGAGCCTGATGATCGGGTAGAGTCGTCTTGGACTAAAACGACTTACAAGCATCACAGTCTTCCTTCTTGTGCTCCGGAGAGAGGCACAAGTTACAAACTTGATGTAGGTCGGTGCGAGGGTACTTGGCATGGCACCCAGGACAGAAATAGAATGGAGTCCATTCCATTTGCAGATGGCTGGCTCAAAGCAGCAAGGCCCGACAGTTGCCCACGAGGGTTTCTATCAAAAATGGAGAATTTGATGATCGATTTGAAACGCGGAGAACAGGGAAACGGGTACTGAAACAATACCGTTGAGGGTAGAGTGGACTGCGGGGAACCCAAAGAGCGGTTTCGGAGCCCAGCAATACACATCCGAACCCGTTTGGGATAAAAAATAATCTAACAATGGAGTTGATGCCCATGCACACTATCACCGAAAGGTGGAGTCACCTTACCTCGTGACTGGAAAGACTTCTTCAAAGAAAAACAACTTGCAAACATCCAGACCCAACACAAGATGGCAGGAGTATGTAAAGCATGTGCATCTACAGCACACATGCCCCGAACAGAGGATTAATGGCCCCAAATCCCCGCCGTGGTATCTTGTCATGTTGTGGCTGAGTGTGCCATGTGATGTGACAGGCTATAGTGCTTGGTGTGATTTGGTCATTTTTGACAAGGTGGAGTGCTGGATGGTTAGGCAAATTTTGATTTTCTTTGTTTTTGGGATCGTGTGATATAGTGCAGTACCTACCGTATGATGTAAATAAATTACATTGCTAATATGCCATAAGGATGTGGGGTACGTGTTATAAGGGCCGAAGCCTTGCTGATTATATGCAGAATAACAGGTCTGGGAGGTCACTACTGACTAGGGCAGGTTAGCCGCTGCACAGGCCTTGGGCATTGATCCTCTTGAGGATAATATGTGACGGGCACTGGTGACTGGAGCTGGCTAGCAACAACGCTGGCCTCTGGTATTCATTACAAGCAGGGTAACAGTACATGTCAATATTGACTGGATCTGGTTGGCAGTAGAGTTGACCTCTGGTTTTGAATATTTGCAGGATTTAAGGTACAGGGGTCACTACTGACTGTAGTTACTTAGCAGGATAATAGGTCTCAGGGGGGCAATACTGACTGAAGCTGGTTAGTATGATCACTAGTCCCAAGGTGCTACGAATGACTCAAGTTGGCTAGAATGATAACAGGTCCCAGGGGCCAGTACTAACAGCAGCTGGCTAGTAGGCTTACATACAGGCCCAAGGGGCCACTACTGGCTGGAGCTGGCTAAAAGAATAACAGGCCCAAGGGTGGTGGGGTGCGAGTAGCACCAGTGACCGGAGTTGGCTAGAAGCATTGACAACCTTTGGTGTTGATTAAATGCAGGATTCCAGGTCACAGGAGGCACTGCTGAATACAGCTGGATAGCAGCAGTGGTAGCATCTAGGGAGAAGGAATTGAGAAAGCATAACTGGATATACTGGTTTCTTTAACACCGATAATTGGTTACACATGAATGCCACAACGTGCATTGATATATTACATTACCAAATTACAATATTCTTATATTAATTTGATGTGTCTGTTCGCCTTAATATGCCTGCAAAGTTACATGATTCTAGTAGGGCCAGAACCATTTTATTTAGTGATGTCCATCTACACACTTTCCTGCATCTTGTAGTAAATTGAATATTGACAAACAGAAGTGTTATTTCCAGAAACAGTGAATTCTGCAGCTTGTCTGTGTATTTTTTATCTGCACCTCACGGACTCCTCACATTCCTCTCGAGAGAAGATCCTGCCTCCTACTCATTAGTGTTGTTTCAGTAACTATTTCTATCACGTGTTTATGTTTCATTGACTTGTATTAGGAGCAAAGTGTATAAAAATACATTGTGTAGCATTAGCATTATATACTCCAACTTGCTTTAGGGTGGATGCTCTCGTCCATTGCAAAGACAATTGTCACTTGTTAATTTGCTTGGCCTTTTGCTATTTTTGCATTTAATGTGTGATAGATTTGTTGGCCTCCCGATGTGTTGTGGTTTATTTTACATATCACAAGAGATGACGAGGAAAATGACAGTCCAGTATACACATTCTTCATATAAATCAACTCACTGTATACTGTTCCGGAGGTTCAGTCCCACAGACATTATCTCTAACTGAACACCCTAGGAAGCATGTGCTTTTCAAACTAGTTGCCCTCTGATGCGGCGTCCTCGCTATTGGATAAGTCAGTTTGTCCTGAATTTTAGGAGGGTTACCGTATCTAGTGCACTCTGTTAGGCGCGCTCACCTGTGGCAGTAAGATGGTAATGGGCACCTTATCACCTATGCACGGTGCAGGGCTTTGAGTTACAGAGCTCCTCATGCGGTGGAGAAGATTAGGTCACATTTACCCATTTTCCCATATTTGGTCCTGATGAAATGCCAACAGATTGCTCCATGACTACACAAGGCATGAAAAAAGTTGACCTGAAGTATAGACCCCAGCTTACCAGCAGGTCCATAGGTGATCGACACTTTCACACAGTGATAGGGGCCATTAGTTCCTCAATTTCTTTGCTACTGTTTTTAATCTCAACATGGACCAGGAAGATCACATTAAATATATTGTGGCCAATGGTCGATAGTGGATCTTATATTCAGACTTTCACTAATCTCACATCTTATGACAAAACATCTGTCCTACCGGCGTACTTAATAAAAGATCTGCGACAAAGTGCCCTCTGGTGGTGCCCGCCAGGCATTGTAGCGCCGGCCTGGTGAGGAGTATAGCCCAATGATGAAGCATGTCACCTTCAGGTGAGTGAACGCAACTTGTCTTAAAAGAACATGCTTCCTAGGGGGTCTGCGTTCAGTTACAGATAATGTCTCTGGGACGAACCTCCGGAACAGTATACTGTGATTTGACTGTTTTATTTTAACAAATGTACATAGCAGATATTGGCGCTTGCTCGTTTCACAAAAATGATCGGATACCTGCCTCCGAGCGCACTTCTTAAGACGAGTATGGGGTTATCATGTTGCTGCTACAAGCTCCTTACCTGTGCGAGTTATCGGGAACAATGCAGGGGCAGACCCAAACCAGACACACGTGGAGATCAATGACAAATACTGAAGAATTAACTTCGCTTCCGAGCTGGAGACGATTACTTATTTGGCCTTGAGAATAAAAGACACGTTTTTAGTATTCTGGCGACTCATGACCATAAAAAACAAAGGTTATAAATTCAATATTGTGTCAAATACTTAAAAATGGAACTGGATGCGCTCAATCGGAAGCTGTCCCAGGTCATGCGTGACACCTTCCACCACTATTGCTTATGGGACATGTAGTTTTGTTTTTCTCATTAAAAGGATGGGCTCTAAAGTCCCAGTGTTCTAAGCGATGTTGGTCAAAATCAGAGGCCTGACGGAGGATGAAGCATGACTGCTCTGCTTAGCAGTGAGATGACTGACAGTTCCCCAGCCCTTCCATTCTTTGACCTACAAAGGCTTGTTGGCCGTTCATATTTTTTTGCAACGAGAAAGAAACTTTTATTGCAGCTAGTGTCAACTGAAGAGATAAAACCCCTGGGCGTGTTTAATTAACTACTGACAAACATGAACAATCAAGAACATGAGTTTCTGGAAAACTATCAAGCACCCAATCAGAATCAGCCGCCCTTCACACCCAGGAATTCTTGAGGCTTTGGAGAGGATGAATTGCACGTGGCATAAGAGGAACACTACATCAACTCAAAGCTCACTTCTCAGGGATGTACTGAACTGCCAGCCTCATGGCACACTTAGCCAGCTCTTCACCTCCTCCTCAAACTGTTGACCAGCTAACAGGGCAAATGAGCCTGCAGCAAAGCATTGCTGGCTTGGTTCCACACCGGACCAGGCAAGGTGGTCAACTCCATACTCCTCCAAGTCAGCAAGCACTCTGGTCGAGCCAGTCCTAACCCCACATGAATGTTCCCCATCACAACTATTTTAATGGTACTAAGTTATGTTTCTGCTAAATGATTGAGTCAAAAATTGAAAGGGTTTACTTTGAAGTGCTGAAAGAAAAATCATGAAGTTTTTCAATATTTCTGAGTCTGCCACAGTACACAGGAGCATTTTTTCTCTACAGCAGCAAATCATGTATGTGCCCTGCAGAAAGCATGTTTGAAGGAAACATGGAAGGCATTGCAGCCAAAGATCTGTGCAACATCATAGCAGAGTACAAGATAACTTGTGTTATTATTGCAGCAGAAAGAAATGCCATTCCTAATGTGTACGTCATTTTAAAGACGGTGCCAGGAAACGTATGGTCAGTGTTGTTCTTCTGCAGTTAAAAGACTATCTCCATTAATGTGCCAGGAAATAAAACACTATGAGAAATCCTACTCTATGGAAGGGTGCTGCCTGCCGCTGTGTTGCAGTTTACTTATAACATAATCTATAATGTAATTATACATGGATACTCCAGGGTACTGCCAGCTATCGGGTCTGCACACAGCAGTCTGGAGCCACTCAGGAAGGAGGTAAGCTCTTCATTTCATCTTAAGCCCTTAGATTACATTCACAGCCTGATAGGTCCGGATAACTTTATCCTCGCTCTAACTGCGCCGAGCAGATGGACGTAGCCCATCATAGTCTGTGTTGTGTGCTGGGTGATGCCTGACATCTTATTATCATTGGCGGGAGGATGAAGCTCTGATAGCAGCTGCTACAAGAAGAGCAGAGAAACAGGACCACATATCGCCACAGAGTGGCAACTGCCCAGAAGCTGAAGAAAGAACTCTGGAACAGCAAACCTCCTCCACCCTGGAGATTCTCCAGGGTAAGCAAATGATGGGGGCGCTAGGTGGCGCACGAGCGGATTGGCCTCACCTCTGTGAGGCTCCCGCAGTCCGACGGAATAAACTTTATTTATCCTGTTTAAACTATCCTCTGCTGTGCTGTTCCTCATCTCCCCTGCGTGTCTATTGTAAGGGGCATCTGCTGGCGAAAAAGAATTGTCATTGCTGCAGTCATTGTGGAGCCGGGAGCGGGTGGAGCCTGACTGCGAGAGGACACTGGGAGCTGGCCGCCGCACGGGACCGTGCACAGCAGTTACGCAAGTGCCGTGTCTTCCACGTGGGCGGTTGGCCGCACAGTAGCGGAAGAAGCGCATCGCAAACCGGACAGTTTTGCGGCGTGAAGACAACAACGGTGAGTCACTCCAAATAACGTTCCCCCTTCTGAGCGGTTGGACATAAACTTCGAGGCCAAGACTGACTGAGGGACTGTGTGCTTCACTCGGGAAGCGGGATCCCGGGGGGCGGCCATTTCTTTTATGAGCGCTGGAAGTAAGCCCTGAAATCGGGAAAATAGTGGTGGCTGCTGAAGATACCAGGGACGCATTAGAAGGGGGAAACGGCGGACAACCACAGCATCCACTGCAACATTGCAAGGGTTACTGGCTAATGAACTGCGAGCCTCAAAGGGCGGATATATCAGTGGCGGCAGGCGTGGGCTACGCAATAACCGGTGCTTGCAGGTACTTTGTAGGCCGTGACTGCAATGAACATTAATTGATTGCGGAGAACTGCTGCGCACATCCACTCTGCCTGTGTGCAATTGTGTCGTTGTCAGCTACAGTAACATGGAATTGGTGTCCTAAAAGGACCGACAAAATGCACAACACTGCAAATCAGGCTGGCCCTAGGCGGATATGGGCAAAGTGCATATAGAACGTGGGTGACCATCGGAGGTGTGACGCCCTAACAGTGCATGAATTGCAGTATACATCTTTTGAGTTGCGGGCTGTAAACAACAGACTGGCAGGAAATATTGTACATGGGAAGAGGTCTGAGGACCGGCGCGCGTGGTGATAGCGCGGAGTGGTGATTTGGGCCTAACTTGTTAGGGTTCCCCCTCTGAACGTTGCTGTGCGTGGAAGCAAACTAGCCACTGATAACTGCAGCACACATACAGAGAAATTGGGCAATCTGCACAGTGATTGAACACGGGATACGATAACTGGTGGTTGATGCACAAATACTACTGAAAGCCTACAAATCGACCCGCGCATGGTGGGCAGCTAATTTCCAAATATTTGTGGTGCCGGGCGAGAAGTCTAGTGCGCTGTAAGTGCCTCCCAGAACGCAGTGTGAGGTGCAACGATTAATACAGGCGGTAGAGGGGGGAAAAAAAATAAACGCACTGTGAGACGGCTGGGCACAGAGAAGCCATACGAGAAGGGTGGAGGCATGGGGCGACCAGACGCAAGGCAACCTCGCCTCAACTTTGAGGCAACAAAGACCAACTCCAAAAAAGCACCAACAGAGGAAGAGGGTGTAGCACCTGAGGCGATGGGAGAAGGTGACCCGGGCACAGCCAATGACCTCCACACCATATTAACTGAAATGAGACAAGGGTTTGCAACGATTGCTGGCAAAGTCAACACACTAACAACACGCATGGATAATACAGCACGCAAATTGGACCATTACGATACGAGGCTGAAGGAAGCTGAACAGCGCATATTGGATTCGGAAGATGTCTCAGAACAATTAAAAACAGCAATGGTACAAATGGATAAACTTATGCACATCATAGATGCGAAGAACGAGGACATTGAAGCTCGCAGTCCAACAATGTGGGCATCCTAGGCGTGCCAGAAAGCACTAATACCGGGCGCCTGGAACTCTATGTTGAAAAAATGCTGACGGCGATTGCTGGAGAAGGAACCCTTTCCGCACAATTCATAGTGGAAAGGGCACATAGATCGCTTGGGCCAAGACCGCGACCAGGAGCAACTCCGCGTCCCATAATTGCACGCCTGTTAAACTACAGTGACAGGGATGTGGTGTTAAGGATTGCCAGAGAAAAGAAACAACTAAACTACGAGGGAGTGGCCTTCACCATCTTTCCTGATTTTACGGTGCGGGTACAAGAGGAACGGAAAAAGTTTAATGTTGTAAAGCAGAAACTGAGACAGGAGCAGGTGGACTACGCTCTACTGTACCCAGCACGACTACGAATCACATATCAGGGCCAACAAGTCATACATACATCGCCACAGTCGGTGGAAAAATTCCTTAAAACGTTGAAGCGCAGGAAGACGGAGTCTTCGGCACAGGAGGAGCTGGAAGAAACATTGATGTCAGACGTTGAATGAATATGGATCAAACCAGAAAACAATGTACTGCACAGTGGAGAATGCTGGATAAAGGCTATGAGAAAAGAACGGAGGGGCATATACTGCGGCCTATAGTAAAGTATAATGACAAATGATATGCAGGGCGAGTAGATGTATGTTATTAAGAAAAGGAGTATTTCTGCGGGGGAGAGATGGATGTAGCATGTGAAATAATTCTCTAAGTTACTTGTTTCATTACTGATTTGACAGTCGGACGCCCGCGCTGTTTCTGGGGTACAAGTGGTTCCCGGCGTCACAGCAGGGTGTAAGGTGTGCCACCTGGGGAGATTGCCCTGATGGGAATACCCCAATTGTTTCATGACTCGGGACTGTTCGGGGAGGGGGAGGGGGTTGGGAGGGGACGGTCTGACATGAGTGGGATATGTCAGTGGGAGGGGGGAGGGAAGGGGGGGTCTTGTTATGGCATTGTACGAGTTCCGTTACAGGTACATTTCTCTAGACAGGTACTAGATGTGGGAGACGAGGCAATGTTTGGCCTTTTGTTACTGCTATGTTATAACATGTCAGAAAACAATGCCAAATGATGATGAGGCATCGAAGATATCCGTATTATCTTGGAATATACGAGGTCTGAATGATGCTAGGAAAGGCAGGAACATGTTAGCGTATTTAGATCGGCACCAAGTGCAAATAGCGTTACTGCAAGAAACGCATCCACATCCACGCTCCAGTCACACATTCGCGAGCAGGCGGGCATCAATTAGGAAGTTCTGTTCTTACTCTTCATATGCTAGAGGTACAGCTGTGCTGATTACAAAAATCAGTGCACTTCAAGGTACTTGAATATATGCTGGACTCGGAGGGGCGATTTGTTGTAATATGGGGCAGACTCGGCACTGACACGGTTACGATTGTAAATTGCTATGCTCCAAACGTAGACATGCCTGAATTCTTTACAGCACTATGGGAAAAGATGGTAAACATAGGGTCAATGCACATTATATGGGGAGTGGATTTCAATGTAGCGATGGTACCAGGGATAGATAGATCTGATGAATGTACACAATACAACAGACGGGCCAGGGATGTGTTGCAAGGAATTATGGATGAGGGTGGGCTGATTGACAGCTGGCAGTTTGTTCACCCTATGCACAGAGAAGGGACGCATTTCACGACATATTCTAACACATGGGCTCACCTCGATTACTGCTTATTATCTCGGGTCTGAGTGCAGATCTGGGGAAAGTTGTACATTTGGCCAGAACATATTCAGATCACTGTCCAGTTTTGGTACAACTACGTATGCCTGGCTATGGTAGACCATGACCCACATGGTGTCTTCAGCCCGTAGCACTGTTAGACAAAGTCTTTAAAACAGAATTAGGCGAGGAGATTGCAGCATTCTTTCCTAGGAACAAAGAATCAGTAGACAGTGAAGAAACGGTCTGGGAAGCGTTTAAAGTTACGGTGAGGGGATACTGCATATCTAAAAGCTTCGGGGTTCTGAGGGACATTCAAGGTACTATACGGAAGTTAGAGCGGGAATTGAGAGGGTTAGAGGCACAGTTGACATGGGGAGCTGGTGGGAGGATACATAAAGACTTTAGGGACAAGTTGTCGCAATATGAAGAAGAGGCCGCTAGGGAGGCAAAATTCAGGGGAAAGCATTGGATTGCACAAAGATATTGTGAGGGGGAGAGACCGGGCCGAGCATTAGCAGAAATCACAAGGAATCCTCGATTTGGTACACACATATTGGAGATTAATAAATCAGATGGCGGGATATGTCAAGACACTGAGGGAATTCTAGAACTGTTTATGGAGCATTATGGGAAACGGTACACTACGCAACAAGCAGGGGAGGTAAGATTCGGAGATTTCCAGGATGATGTTGAACTGTGTTGGTTAAGTGACGTGCATAGAACATTTCTTAGTACTCCATTGGAGTTGGAAGAGATAAGGGAAGCTATCATGTCACTAAATAATGGAAAAGAAACTGGGCTTGATGGGTTGCCTGCCGAGTTTTACAAATGTTACATAGACATTATGGCTCCTGTGTTGAAAGAAGTGTTTGACGAATCGTTGGAGATAGGGGTATTGCCTTGCTCGAAGCACGAGGTACTGATCACCTCCCTTTTAAAACCTGGAAAGGATCCCACAGAGTGTGATTCCTACCGCCCACTGTCGCTTATTAATTGTGATGCAAAAATTTTAGCTAAGGTGCTGGCGACCCGGCTTTCTCTCCTAATGACAAAGATAGTTCTCCCAGATCAGGCTGGGTTTGTCCCTGGCAGGTCCACCAATCATAACCTACGCACCCTTTTTTCCCTAATCCAAACTATAGCCCCGGAGTTTACAGTAGCCGCCATTTTCCTGGATGCTACGAAAGCATTTGATTCAGTTGAATGGAATTACCTCTTTACCGTCCTACACAGAATGGGGTTCCCCAAACTATTTATAGCATGGATCGAGTTGCTTTATACCAGACCCACTGCCAGAGTGCTTATCAATGGTGGATTGTCTACCCAGCTATCCATCACCAGGGGCACCAGACAGGGGTGCCCTCTTTCTCCACTGCTCTTCGCCATTGCGATCGAGCCATTAGCATGTCAAATCCGACAACTACATAGGGCAAGCGCGTTCAATTGTTTCCAACGACAAATTGGGGTATCATTATATGCGGATGATTTAACATTACATGTCCCAGACCCTCAGTCCAATCTTAATCCACTGTTGCGGGAATTTCTGGTGTTCGGGCACCTATCGGGCATACAAATAAATTGGAACAAATCGCAGTTTTTCCCACTAACCCCTGCAGTGTCACGGTTCCAGTTGGATTACCTGCTGAAATGGTGCAGCTCAGACCTCCGCTATCTGGGAATCCAGGTATCTACGGAGAGGGCAGAGACTATCAGATTGAATTATGGTACAGCAATTACCAAACTGGTTGATAATGCAACACGCTGGATATCATTGCCACTGTCCATGGCGGGCAGAGCGTCGCTTATTAAAATGGTGATACTGCCTCGTTTTTTGTACCTCTTCCAAAATGTCCCTTATTATCCAGGTGTTTATTTTTTTTAAATGTTGCGATCGGAACTCCTTAGACTGTTCTGGGGAGGCAAGAAACCGCGGCTGAAATGATCCGTCATCACTCAGCTATATGATAAAGGGGGCTTCGATGTACCTGATTTTGAAATATATTATATGAGTGCGCAGGCGCACTACGCCTATCACTGGACTGCGCCAACACCATTCATGCCGCAATTGGCTGTTGAAGACTGGGTTGCACGACCCCTTTCTCTAAATGGCCTTATCCATGGCCCTGTAGAGGCTCTGGAGACACCGTCATGGTGTCATGCACAATAGACGCCTGGAGAAGGATTGCAAAAATACTGAACCTTAAGCTACTATATTCGCCATGCATGCCACTTGCATATCATCCCCAAATGGAGCTGCTGCAGGAAACAGGTTTTCACGTAATGTGTAGGCGCCTTAAGATCTATAAAGAACAGAAAGAACTTGAAGGTCTGAAAAAAGAAAGAAGCTGAGTCCTCAAGGTCTTCAGTGAAAAAACTAAGCACTGGTACTGCACTGAACCAGACCCACGTGGTCGAAAGACATTAGAAATACGATAGAGATCCTATCAGCCCACCCTTTTGGCGGAGCATCGTCATGTAGGACATCTAGAACCCAATTGGTGTATCCATGCCCAGATGAATTGGCTAGATATCACACTATTGTGGTTCACAAGATGGAAGTGTCCACGCCACTGGCGGTGCTGGTACAGTGCAGTAAAAAATTAGTGAGTGACATTAAAATGACGGTCAAGGCAAATGAAAGATCCCTTTATTATTATTCACCTGGACGTCATATTAAAAAGGGTGCAAAACAGTGTGACAAAATCACTGTCTACTTTGCTGTATGGTTGATAAGGCCAACATGTTTCTGCCATAAGGTGACACTACACCGGCATTCTTCAGGGCCATTAGTATAGAAATTGCAACTGCAAAGATACACTCTGTTTGATAGTGCACAGAAAAAGTGAGGTGTCAGATCAAAATAAGTCTGTCAACAGTAAATGTGGTCAATTAGACCACCCCTTCGGCTGTGGATCCTGCCGAGAGGTACCGACGGAGAGAGCGGGGCCTCATTCTCCGAGCCGTTGCCGGGTGAGGTGAGGCTTGACTCCCACACATTGCTGGGGACTGCATCCTCTGTCAGCATTTGGTTCAAGAGGATACGGTAGGATGGTCTAATTGACCACATTTACTGTTGACAGACTTATTTTGATCTGACACCTCACTTTTTCTGTGCACTATCAAACAGAGTGTATCTTTGCAGTAGCAATTTCTATACTAATGGCCCTGAAGAATGCCGGTGTAGTGTCACCTTATGGCAGAAACATGTTGGCCTTATCAACCATACAGCAAAGTAGACAGTGATTTTGTCACACTGTTTTGCACCCTTTTTAATATGACGTCCAGGTGAATAATAATAAAGGGATCTTTCATTTGCCTTGACCGTCATTTTAATGTCACTCACTCATTTTTTACTGTACTGCACTGTACCAGCACCGCCAGTGGCGTGGACACTTCCATCTTGTGAACCACAATAGTGTGATATCTAGCCAATTCATCTGGGCATGGATACACCAATTGGGTTCTAGATGTCCTACATGACGAGGCTCTGCCAAAAGGGTGGGCTGATAGGATCTCTATTGTATTTCTAATGTCTTTCGACCACGTGGGTCTGGTTCAGTGCAGTACCAGTGCTTAGTTTTTTCACTGAAGACCTTGAGGACTCAGCTTCTTTCTTTTTTCAGACCTTCAAGTTCTTTCTGTTCTTTATAGGTCTAATAGGGTTTTGGACTTGGATGGTCTATAAATATATTCCCCTTGACCCTCCTTTAATAGTTGTTTTTCGGCGCCTTAAGATCGCCAAATGGGGAGATCTGTTTCTGGACGGGCAATTTCGAACTCGGGAACAGATGTTCCAGGAATTGCAACCCACACCGTTAGAAATGTTCTACTATGTTAGATTAAGACAGGGACTGAAAGAAGTACTACCACAATTTCCGGAAGAACCGGAGACAGTGATGCCGCTACATGCCATGCTAACCTCATCAGATGGGCGACAGATAGTCTCCAGAATATACAGCAATATTAGGAGGCAACGCAAAGGCATCGAGAGTAATGCCTTGTAGACACTGGAGTGCAGATATAGGCAATGAAATTTCTGAAGCGCAATGGAGCTACTGTTGCGGTATCACTGCCAACATTTCGTCTAGCTGCAGACTCAAGATCATTCATTTTAAATTCCTGCAGAGGCTCTATTACACACCAGTTAAAAAACTGAGATTTAAATTGACAGACAATGATAGATGTGAAAGGTGTAATGCAGAAGGAGCGGGATTTATGCACTTGGCGTGGGAATGCCCAGGGGTATATGAATACTGGACCCAGGTGCATGCAGCCTTACAGATCATGTTGGAGGGTACGCTCGATAGAAATCCACTCATTATGCTCCTAGGATACACGATGCAGACACCCAACCCCACTAGGACATTTCTTGATATCGCTCTATTGCTTGCGAAACGCAGGGTTGCATGTCGCTGGGGGAGAGGGAGAGCACCGAAATTTAAGGATTGGTTAAATGATGAACAGAACACTGTATATGCTGAAACACAGCCCATAACGAGTAGGCCTAGAGATATATGGGGCTCATTGCAAGTGTACCTATTAGCCAACTCGGAACAGCAAGACAGTGATAAGATGGATGGCGGGGATGATGCTATAGGGTTATAGATTTGAATGCAATATGTATCCGCTTCACAAATGAGGTGTGGCGACATTGGAGCTGATGATGTGCCATGTAGCTTGTAATTAAGGACTAATGTACCTATATGCATGTACATTCTGCTAACGGTTAATTACTGATGCATTGATACTACTGCAAGGTGAAACAATTAGGATTGCAAACTGGAATATGAACACTGAACTTTGGACTCGCTAAGTGATGTAATGTAATGTGAGGTGTACTGCTGAAAGCTGGCATTTGCCGTCTCCGAAGCTGAACTGTCATATCGCTGATTTTACTTCTGTCTTTTAAATATATGAGATTGTACCTGTGTTGAAATTGAAAAATGAAATAAACAAAGTTACAAAAAAAAAGGGTAAGCAAATGATGGTAATGAAATGCAAACTGCAGCATTGAGGTCACACACTACAACATCTTTCCCTTTAAACCAAAGGTAACAGCCTACAAGAAAAAACTCAACAAAAAGCATCACAACTAGAAAATGCATTTTCAAATGCTGCAAAAGAGGAACAGTTAATACAAATGAAAAACATGAATCTCTGTTGGTACCTTAGTAATGTGCTTACTTCTTGGCTTCACTCCATCTGCACCAATAACGCTCTGAAAGGAGAAAATACTGCTGTGAGTCTCAGAGGCTTCAGTGTTACTGGTCTCAACCACGAAGGCTGCGGTGTCGGAAGATAACTTTCTCTTATTTGGCTTTATAGTTCTACCAGCCACGCCATCGCTTTTATCAGACACGTTACTGTCAGCAGCATCATAACTTCAGGCAGACCAGCAATGCGGATCTCACCACTCACATTGGATGAATATTCAACAAGCACGGTCTCGGCTTACCAAGCAGAACAAAAGTATCGGGTCTCATAACCATACCCAGAGCCACATTTAGCTCTGCCGCCACTTGAGCACACCCAAACACCTCAGCACTTAAGCACCAGTCCCAGGGGAGACCATCTGTGAAGTCCTTGTTAACTTGCACCACTCCTGGGTCAGCACAAGCAGCATCATGGACAACGTCTAACACCGCTGCCAAAACATTCATCAACATCCAAATCCTCGTCACCCAAACTACCCAAAAATGGCTTTCTAGATAAGCAACCAGCCCTGTAGTTTCTGTCTCTGTGCACTAATTTGATGCCAAAGTTGTAATTTTAAAAACAGCCTTTGTTACATTACAAGGGCCCGACTGACACCATTATTGGGCATTCTGCAGATTAAAACATCATCCTCTTAGCTTGCAATATTGTCCATGTTTCGCCAAACACTGGCAGCATGGAAGAATGGCAACAACTGTTGTCGCACTCGAGTTTGATTTTTAAAGTCACGCCCCAATGGGCATATGCGGGCTAAGCATTGTGGTTCATGCAGTTCAGCCTTATCACAACCATAGTGAATGCCGCTTATACTTCCCAAAATACAATTGTTAGAAAAGTTCATTAAGCAGCTTTTGTAGGTGGTGTTAAGCTCTGCATTATTTTTCGCCTCACCCCAAACGGACACACCGTTTCACACGCACCTTTCAAGTTTCTAGGCGCGGACCTGCATGTTTGCAGTGGGACGCCTTCCTGGCCGGAGCAGGCCATATATATTCAACAAGAAGGTGCTCAAAAGTGAAGGAGCCACACACGACGTCGGTTTATCCTTTTATTGGGCAGACTGCAGATTCAAACACCATCCTCTTAGCTTGCAATATTGTCCATGTTTCCCCAAACGCGTTTCGGGTAAGTACCCTTGACCTCTGTGTGTGCTGCTGTTTGCCATTAAAAGGTTAAATTGGAAGATTGGGCTCTTATCGCCCATTAGCACTCCTCAACACTGACTACAAAGTTTTTGCATCACTATTGGCAAGGCGTCTATCTCCCGTAGTGAAACACTCTGACCAAAATGGGTTTGTTCCAGCCCGGTGCACTTCTCTTAATATTCGTAATTTTTTTAGAATACAGCAATATGCAACGCATAGTTGGCCTAGGTCGGGTTGCTTAGTTCTTGACCTGGAGAAAGCCTTTGACTCTCTGGAATGGCCTTATCTGGCAGCAGTCTTAGGCAAATTTGAACTGGGAGATCACTTTTTAAATATGTTTCACCTATTGTATCAGCGCCCCACTGACCGAGTCCGCATCAGTAGGTTGATCTCGGACCCAATCAGGGTGAGATGTGGGACACGCCAGGGTTGTCCCTTGTTCCCGTTGCTATTCTCCTTAGCAATGGAACCACTGGTGATGATGCTCCGAGGAGATGGGGAGGCAAGAGGCATTCCGTTAGGGGATGGGCTACATACTATTTCCCTGTGCGCGGATGGCCTATTTTTATATCTTCGGAATATCACTGCGATCCCGACGTCCATTGCAGATATACTGAGAGTTTTTGAGGAAATGTCTGGACTCCGGGTTAACTGGACCAAGTCAGAGATGTATCCCTTCAGCGCTGCCACAGCAGACAGCAGAGGAAGCTGTGATCTTAAATGGCTCACCTCTCGCATGGTACCCCACCACGTTTAGATACCTTGGGATCTTTGTATATCGGATGCCTGACGACCTGTTTGAGGGTAACCTGATGAGAGCAATCTCGGCACTCCGGGCTCAGGTGCGCTTCTGGAAGACACTTCCCTTAAACGTTATGAGTCGTAATGCGCTGTTGAAAATTATTGTGTTGCCTAAGCTGCTGTATTATTTTTCAAATCTCCCGCTCTATGTTCCGCCCAAGCTATCGAGAGTTAGAATAGCTCTTCCGGAATTTCATATGGAATAACAGGAGGCCACGAGTGGCTCTGTGTAAATTGCACGCTCTCACTGGCTGGGGAGGACTGGCTGTCCCTAATATGGCACTGTATTATTTGGCTGCCCAACTCCAATGGGCAACAAAATGGCTTGCTGGTCAGAATCTGGAGGACACGGCGGCCATGGCACGGCTATGGACCCACTCGCAGATCTGCCATCTGTTTCACCCCGTTGCGAAACTTCCAAGGCCAAAACAACTACATCTCGGATTGGCAATACAATGTTATAGGAGAAGCTTATATATCACCCATGCGACCCTCCCATATGCCCCTATATTTCCGCTGCTCGGTACGCGACGTGGCAGGCTGGGTACATCAGAAACAGCTCTGATGATCTGGCGCGCTGCGGGTTTGACCACGCTGGGTGATCTTTACAGCGACAGTGGGCTATTGCCGTTTGCGACACTAGCTGAAGACGCTGAGTTGCCGGCAGGTCAATTCCTTTTACACGCCTCCCTTCTGAAAGCACTATCAGCTGTCTGGGGGGACTTAACGGTGGAACCATCAACACACTTGCTACTTCAATACCTGCATGTAATGTGGGAAGGCTCCCATGTGGTGCACTGGTTAGTGGAAGCGCTCCTCATGCACACACTCAAGCCCATGTTGCGACTTCGTGTTAGTTGGGAAACAGATAGAGGTCGGCCATGGACTGATAAGGAATGGGATGCTGTGTTAGCAAGCTCCAGGCACATACCAAGAAACTCACGATTCAAACTTATACAGACGTTTATCTTCCAGAGGGCGTATCTCTCGCCTGATAAGATAAATAGATATTTCCACATTGCCACCTCTGCATGTCCACGCTGCTAACAACCATACGTGGATTTACTACACATGCTTTGGGCCTGCCCATCCCGGCAGCAATATTGACGGGGGTAGTTACTACACTATCCTTATGCACAGGCACGCCCTTACCGCTGTCTTGGGAGATTTGCCTTTTAGGACTCTATGCCAGATCAAAACACAATAAAATCACCTCAAGTTTCCGGGATCTGGGTTTAATCGCGGCAAAAAGACTAATAACCAAAAAATGGAAACATGCGGAGAGATGGTTGGCCGGAAAAGTTCACTTGTAACATGGGCACAGGTGGAGAGCACGGCGCTACACAGGGAGGAAACGGCAGGGCTTCGTAAATACCCTATAGCGCCGGACTGGGACTCTATGCTAGCTGCCCTTTGAAGCGGTGCCGCGCTGAACAATGAAGGTGTGCAACCTGTTGATCTGCAATAGACATGATAGTACCCAGTGTCATGATTACAGGACAATGTTGCGCCCAGACATGCAGACAATCACGTATTCATAAGATCCCTGGTACATCAGAAGTAACCATCAAGATCCGGCACACTTTTGGGAGGGTAGGTGCTAGTCGTTGTCTTTATGGCTGTACTTAGGCACATGCCTTTGTTTAGCCCCTGCATAGGCGATCCATAAGATAATACGGTGCAGATAATTAATCATTACGCTCAGATATGAAACGGCGACCCGACTTACATAGTTTAGATGGCAGTTAGTAGTACTGTACGTTTCAGTTTTGATTATATGCTTATTGGAGGTACAGGTCTTATTGGTATCCACGAGTGACTACCTACTGCGAAATGCCAATCTATATTATTTCCCTTATATTGTTGTTCAAGTCCGAACAATAGGTTATTTTTGTGTGTTAGGATAGAATGTACATCAGATATTGTAGTACTGGCCCCGATAAGATATGTAAGGATTATGCTATGTATGGCCTTGTTTCTGATTCATAGACCATGAAGTAGCAGCACCGGCGAGTAATAGCACACTGAGATTTTTCCATATGTGTCCAACATAATGTGTGTATCTGGCAGCAGGACTGCAGTGTTGGTTTTATGTTCTCATTGTTGACACTTGCACTATTGAATGTCACAGGGGTTATATCATTTTGCGGTGGGCTACAGAAAGTACTGTATAAAACTATGATGCCAGTTATGAGAAATTCAGAAAATACCAATAAAGATATTTAAACAAAAATAAGCAAATGATAAGGCCACCTTCATCAGGACCCGCAGATTATCACACAAAAAAGTTCTCAAACACCCTGGGAAGACCTGGAAAAAACATGTATGGAAACGTCCATCGGTTACTAGCCCAAGGCGACACAAACTCTTTATATATGGACATTGATTGGACGGAACACATGCAAACATTGTACTATACATAAGTCAAGTGTGATACAGTACACACGTGCCACCTTATACCCAGAAAAGATAGTGTCATCAAACATCAAGGTCATCCTAATGTGTTCATCCTATAAGGCTCACTAAGGCACAAAATAAAACACACATTGTTAATCTGTGCCACCATAATCCCTAGAGTTATAAAAAAGCAAAGGGGGGGGGGGGGGAACCAAGAGCTTACTCCATTTGTCCTCAGATACTCAGTGTAATGTATCATGTATCAAAGAGCGCACTGCTCATCACTTAAAGGTTAGTGTGCCTCAATACTCTGTAAACGTTCAAAGGTCTGCCTGGTTCCTAGCAGGGAGAAGAGCACACTGCTCATCACTTAAAGGTTAGTGTGCCCCAATACTCTGTAAACGTTCAAAGCTCTGCCTGGTTCCTAGCAGGGAGAAGAGCACACTGCTCATCACTTAAAGGTTAGTGTGCCCCAATACTCTGTAAACGTTCAAAGGTCTGCCTGGTTCCTAGCAGGGAGAAGAGCACACTGCTCATCACTTAAAGGTTAGTGTGCCCCAATACTCTGTAAACGTTCAAAGCTCTGCCTGGTTCCTAGCAGGGAGAAGATCACACTGCTCATCACTTAAAGGTTAGTGTGCCTCAATACTCTGTAAACGTTCAAAGGTCTGCCTGGTTCCTAGCAGGGAGAAGAGCACACTGCTCATCACTTAAAGGTTAGTGTGCCCCAATACTCTGTAAACGTTCAAAGGTCTGCCTGGTTCCTAGCAGGGAGAAGAGCACACTGCTCATCACTTAAAGGTTAGTGTGCCCCAATACTCTGTAAACGTTCAAAGGTCTGCCTGGTTCCTAGCAGGGAGAAGAGCACACTGCTCATCACTTGCAGGTTAGTGTGCCCCAATACTCTGTTAACGTTCAAAGGTCTGCCTGGTTCCTAGCAGGGAGAAGAGCACACTGCTCATCACTTAAAGGTTAGTGTGCCCCAATACTCTGTAAACGTTCAAAGGTCTGCCTGGTTCCTAGCAGGGAGAAGAGCACACTGCTCATCACTTAAAGGTTAGTGTGCCCCAATACTCTGTAAACGTTCAAAGGTCTGCCTGGTTCCTAGCAGGGAGAAGAGCACACTGCTCATCACTTAAAGGTTAGTGTTCCCCAATACTCTGTAAACGCTCAAAGGTCTGCCTGGTTCCTAGCAGGGAGAAGAGCACACTGCTCATCACTTAAAGGTTAGTGTGCCCCAATACTCTGTAAACGTTCAAAGGTCTGCCTGGTTCCTAGCAGGGAGAAGAGCACACTGCTCATCACTTAAAGGTTAGTGTGCCCCAATACTCTGTAAACTTTCAAAGGTCTGCCTGGTTCCTAGCAGGGAGAAGAGCACACTGCTCATCACTTAAAGGTTAGTGTGCCCCAATACTCTGTAAACGCTCAAAGGTCTGCCTGGTTCCTAGCAGGGAGAAGAGCACACTGCTCATCACTTAAAGGTTAGTGTGCCCCAATACTCTGTAAACGTTCAAAGGTCTGCCTGGTTCCTAGCAGGGAGAAGAGCACACTGCTCATCACTTAAAGGTTAGTGTGCCCCAATACTCTGTAAACGTTCAAAGGTCTGCCTGGTTCCTAGCAGGGAGAAGAGCACACTGCTCATCACTTAAAGGTTAGTGTGGCCCAATACTCTGTAAACGTTCAAAGGTCTGCCTGGTTCCGAGCAGGGAGAAGAGCACACTGCTCATCACTTAAAGGTTAGTGTGCCCCAATACTCTGTAAACGTTCAAAGGTCTGCCTGGTTCCTAGCAGGGAGAAGAGCACACTGCTCATCACCCAAAGGTTAGTGTGCCCCAATACTCTGTAAACGTTCAAAGGTCTGCCTGGTTCCTAGCAGGGAGAAGAGCACACTGCTCATCACTTAAAGGTTAGGGTGCCCCAATACTCTGTAAACGTTCAAAGGTCTGCCTGGTTCCTAGCAGGGAGAAGAGCACACTGCTCATCACTTAAAGGTTAGTGTGCCCCAATACTCTGTAAACGTTCAAAGGTCTGCCTGGTTCCTAGCAGGGAGAAGAGCACACTGCTCATCACTTAAAGGTTAGTGTGCCCCAATACTCTGTAAACGTTCAAAGGTCTGCCTGGATCCTAGCAGGGAGAAGAGCACACTGCTCATCACTTAAAGGTTAGTGTGCCTCAATACTCTGTAAACGTTCAAAGGTCTGCCTGGTTCCTAGCAGGGAGAAGAGCACACTGCTCATCACTTAAAGGTTAGTGTGCCCCAATACTCTGTAAACGTTCAAAGGTCTGCCTGGTTCCTAGCAGGGAGAAGAGCACACTGCTCATCACTTAAAGGTTAGTGTGCCCCAATACTCTGTAAACGTTCCAAGGTCTGCCTGGTTCCTAGCAGGGAGAAGAGCCCACTGCTCATCACTTAAAGGTGAGTGTGCCCCAATACTCTGTAAACGTTCCAAGGTCTGCCTGGTTCCTAGCAGGGAGGAGAGCACACTGCTCATCACTTAAAGGTTAGTGTGCTCCAATACTCTGTAAACGTTCAAAGGTCTGCCTGTTTCCTAGCAGGGAGGAGAGCACACTGCTCATCACTTAAAGGTTAGTGTGCCCCAATACTCTGTAAACGTTCAAAGGTCTGCCTGGTTCCTAGCAGGGAGGAGAGCACACTGCTCATCACTTAAAGGTTAGTGTGCCCCAATACTCTGTAAACGTTCAAAAGGTCTGCCTGGTTCCTAGCAGGGAGAAGAGCCCACTGCTCATCACTTAAAGGTTAGTGTACCCCAATACTCTGTAAACGTTCAAAGGTCTGCCTGGTTCCTAGCAGGGAGAAGAGCACACTGCTCATCACTTAAAGGTTAGTGTGCCCCAATACTCTGTCAACGTTCAAAGGTCTGCCTGGTTCCTAGCAGGGAGGAGAGCACACTGCTCATCACTTAAAGGTTAGTGTGCCCCAATACTCTGTAAACGTTCAAAGGTCTGCCTGGTTCCTAGCAGGGAGAAGAGCACACTGCTCATCACTTAAAGGTTAGTGTGCCCAATACTCTGTAAACGTTCAAAGGTCTGCCTGGTTCCTAGCAGGGAGAAGAGCACACTGCTCATCACTTAAAGGTTAGTGTGCCCCAATACTCTGTAAACGTTCAAAGGTCTGCCTGGTTCCTAGCAGGGAGAAGAGCACACTGCTCATCACTTAAAGGTTAGTGTACCCCAATACTCTGTAAACGTTCAAAGGTCTGCCTGGTTCCTAGCAGGGAGAAGAGCACACTGCTCATCACTTAAAGGTTAGTGTGCCCCAATACTCTGTAAACGTTCAAAGGTCTGCCTGGTTCCTAGCAGGGAGAAGAGCACACTGCTCATCACTTAAAGGTTAGTGTACCCCAATACTCTGTAAACGTTCAAAGGTCTGCCTGGTTCCGAGCAGGGAGAAGAGCCCACTGCTCATCACTAAAAGGTTAGTGTGCCCCAATACTCTGTAAACGTTCAAAGGTCTGCCTGGTTCCTAGCAGGGAGAAGAGCGCACTGCTCATCACTTAAAGGTTAGTGTGCCCCAATACTCTGTAAACGTTCAAAGGTCTGCCTGGTTCCTAGCAGAGAGAAGAGCGCACTGCTCATCACTTAAAGGTTAGTGTGCCCCAATACTCTGTAAACGTTCAAAGGTCTGCCTGGTTCCTAGCAGGGAGAAGAGCGCACTGCTCATCACTTAAAGGTTAGTGTGCCCCAATACTCTGTAAACGTTCAAAGGTCTGCCTGGTTCCTAGCAGGGAGAAGAGCACACTGCTCATCACTTAAAGGTTAGTGTGCCTCAATACTCTGTAAACGTTCAAAGGTCTGCCTGGTTCCAAGCAGGGAGAAGAGCACACTGCTCATCACTTAAAGGTTAGTGTGCCCCAATACTCTGTAAACGTTCAAAGGTCTGCCTGGCTCCAAGCAGGGAGAAGAGCACACTGCTCATCACTTAAAGGTTAGTGTGCCCCAATACTCTGTAAACGTTCAAAGGTCTGCCTGGCTCCAAGCAGGGAGAAGAGCACACTGCTCATCACTTAAAGGTTAGTGTGCCCCAATACTCTGTAAACGTTCAAAGGTCTGCCTGGTTCCTAGCAGGGAGAAGAGCACACTGCTGATCACTTAAAGGTTAGTGTGCCCCAATACTCTGTAAACGTTCAAAAGGTCTGCCTGGTTCCTGACAGGGAGAAGAGCACACTGCTCATCACTTAAAGGTTAGTGTGCCCCAATACTCTGTAAACGTTTAAAGGTCTGCCTGGTTCCTAGCAGGGAAAAGAGCCCACTGCTCATCACTTAAAGGTTAGTGTGCCCCAATACTCTGTAAACGTTCAAAGGTCTGCCTGGTTCCTAGCAGGGAGGAGAGCCCACTGCTCATCACTTAAAGGTTAGTGTGCCCCAATACTCTGTAAACGTTCAAAGGTCTGCCTGGTTCCTAGCAGGGAGGAGAGCACACTGCTCATCACTTAAAAGTTAGTGTGCCCCAATACTCTGTAAACGTTCAAAAGGTCTGCCTGTTTCCTAGCAGGGAGGAGAGCTAACTGCTCATCACTTAAAGGTTAGTGTGCCCCAATACTCTGTAAACGTTCAAAGGTCTGCCCGTTTCCTAGCAGGGAGGAGAGCACACTGCTCATCACTTAAAGGTTAGTGTGCCCCAATACTCTGTAAACGTTCAAAGGTCTGCCTGGTTCCTAGCAGGGAGAAGAGCACACTGCTCATCACTTAAAGGTTAGTGTGCCCCCATACTCTGTAAACGTTCAAAGGTCTGCCTGGTTCCTAGCAGGGAGAAGAGCACACTGCTCATCACTTAAAGGTTAGTGTGCCCCAATACTCTGTAAACGTTCAAAGGTCTGCCTGGTTCCTAGCAGGGAGAAGAGCCCACTGCTCATCACTTAAAGGTTAGTGTGCCCCAATACTCTGTAAACGTTCAAAGGTCTGCCTGGTTCCGAGCAGGGAGAAGAGCCCACTGCTCATCACTAAAAGGTTAGTGTGCCCCAATACTCTGTAAACGTTCAAAGGTCTGCCTGGTTCCTAGCAGGGAGAAGAGCACACTGCTCATCACTTAAAGGTTAGTGTGCCCCAATACTCTGTAAACGTTCAAAGGTCTGCCTGGTTCCTAGCAGGGAGAAGAGCACACTGCTCATCACTTAAAGGTTAGTGTGCCCCAATACTCTGTAAACGTTCAAAGGTCTGCCTGGTTCCGAGCAGGGAGAAGAGCACACTGCTCATCACTTAAAGGTTAGTGTGCCCCAATACTCTGTAAACGTTCAAAGGTCTGCCTGGTTCCTAGCAGGGAGAAGAGCACACTGCTCATCACTTAAAGGTTAGTGTGCCCCAATACTCTGTAAACGTTCAAAGGTCTGCCTGGTTCCTAGCAGGGAGGAGAGCACACTGCTCATCACTTAAAGGTTAGTGTGCCCCAATACTCTGTAAACGTTCAAAAGGTCTGCCTAGTTCCTGACAGGGAGAAGAGCACACTGCTCATCACTTAAAGGTTAGTGTGCCCCAATACTCTGTAAACGTTCAAAGGTCTGCCTGGTTCCTAGCAGGGGGAAGAGCACACTGCTCATCACTTAAAGGTTAGTGTGCCCCAATACTCTGTAAACGTTCAAAGGTCTGCCTGGTTCCTAGCAGGGAGAAGAGCACACTGCTGATCACTTAAAGGTTAGTGTGCCCCAATACTCTGTAAACGTTCAAAAGGTCTGCCTGGTTCCTGACAGGGAGAAGAGCACACTGCTGATCACTTAAAGGTTAGTGTACCCCAATACTCTGTAAACGTTCAAAGGTCTGCCTGGTTCCTAGCAGGGAGAAGAGCACACTGCTCATCACTCAAAGGTTAGTGTGCCCCAATACTCTGTAAACGTTCAAAGGTCTGCCTGGTTCCTAGCAGGGAGGAGAGCACACTGCTCATCACCTAAAGGTTAGTGTGCCCCAATACTCTGTAAACGTTCAAAGGTCTGCCTGGTTCCTAGCAGGGAGGAGAGCACACTGCTCATCACTTAAAGGTTAGTGTGCCCCAATACTCTGTAAACGTTCAAAGGTCTGCCTGGTTCCTAGCAGGGAGGAGAGCACACTGCTCATCACTTAAAGGTTAGTGTGCCCCAATACTCTGTAAACGTTCAAAGGTCTGCCTGGTTCCTAGCAGGGAGAAGAGCACACTGCTCATCACTTAAAGGTTAGTGTACCCCAATACTCTGTAAACGTTCAAAAGGTCTGCCTGGTTCCTAGCAGGGAGAAGAGCCCACTGCTCGTCACTTAAAGGTTAGTGTACCCCAATACTCTGTAAACGTTCAAAGGTCTGCCTGGTTCCTAGCAGGGAGAAGAGCACACTGCTGATCACTTAAAGGTTAGTGTACCCCAATACTCTGTAAACGTTCAAAGGTCTGCCTGGTTCCTAGCAGGGAGAAGAGCACACTGCTGATCACTTAAAGGTTAGTGTGCCCCAATACTCTGTAAACGTTCAAAAGGTCTGCCTGGTTCCTAGCAGGGAGAAGAGCACACTGCTGATCACTTAAAGGTTAGTGTGCCCCAATACTCTGTAAACGTTCAAAAGGTCTGCCTGGTTCCTAGCAGGGAGAAGAGCACACTGCTGATCACTTAAAGGTTAGTGTGCCCCAATACTCTGTAAACGTTCAAAAGGTCTGCCTGGTTCCTAGCAGGGAGAAGAGCCCACTGCTCATCACTTAAAGGTGAGTGTGCCCCAATACTCTGTAAACGTTCAAAGGTCTGCCTGGTTCCTAGCAGGGAGAAGAGCACACTGCTCATCACTTAAAGGTTAGTGTGGCCCAATACTCTGTAAACGTTCAAAGGTCTGCCTGGTTCCGAGCAGGGAGAAGAGCACACTGCTCATCACTTAAAGGTTAGTGTGCCCCAATACTCTGTAAACGTTCAAAGGTCTGCCTGGTTCCTAGCAGGGAGAAGAGCACACTGCTCATCACTTAAAGGTTAGTGTGCCCCAATACTCTGTAAACGTTCCAAGGTCTGCCTGGTTCCTAGCAGGGAGAAGAGCACACTGCTCATCACTTAAAGGTTAGTGTGCCCCAATACTCTGTAAACGTTCAAAGGTCTGCCTGTTTCCTAGCAGGGAGGAGAGCACACTGCTCATCACTTAAAGGTTAGTGTGCCCCAATACTCTGTAAACGTTCAAAGGTCTGCCTGGTTCCTAGCAGGGAGGAGAGCACACTGCTCATCACTTAAAGGTTAGTGTGCCCCAATACTCTGTAAACGTTCAAAAGGTCTGCCTGGTTCCTAGCAGGGAGAAGAGCCCACTGCTCATCACTTAAAGGTTAGTGTACCCCAATACTCTGTAAACGTTCAAAGGTCTGCCTGGTTCCTAGCAGGGAGAAGAGCCCACTGCTCATCACTTAAAGGTTAGTGTGCCCCAATACTCTGTAAACGTTCAAAGGTCTGCCTGGTTCCTAGCAGGGAGAAGAGCACACTGCTCATCACTTAAAGGTTAGTGTGCCCCCATACTCTGTAAACATTCAAAGGTCTGCCTGGTTCCTGACAGGGAGAAGAGCACACTGCTCATCACTTAAAAGTTAGTGGGCCCCAATACTCTGTAAACGTTCAAAAGGTCTGCCTGGTTCCTAGCAGGGAGAAGAGCACACTGCTGATCACTTAAAGGTTAGTGTGCCCCAATACTCTGTAAACGTTCAAAGGTCTGCCTGGTTCCTAGCAGGGAGAAGAGCCCACTGCTCATCACTTAAAGGTTGGTGTACCCCAATACTCTGCAAACGTTCAAAGGTCTGCCTGGTTCCTAGCAGGGAGAAGAGCACACTGCTCATCACTTAAAGGTTAGTGTGCCCCAATACTCTGTAAACGTTCAAAGGTCTGCCTGGTTCCTAGCAGGGAGAAGAGCACACTGCTCATCACTTAAAGGTTAGTGTGCCCCAATACTCTGTAAACGTTCAAAGGTCTGCCTGTTTCCTAGCAGGGAGGAGAGCACACTGCTCATCACTTAAAGGTTAGTGTGCCCCAATACTCTGTAAACGTTCAAAAGGTCTGCCTGGTTCCTAGCAGGGAGAAGAGCCCACTGCTCATCACTTAAAGGTTAGTGTACCCCAATACTCTGTAAACGTTCAAAGGTCTGCCTGGTTCCTAGCAGGGAGAAGAGCCCACTGCTCATCACTTAAAGGTTAGTGTGCCCCCATACTCTGTAAACGATTAAAGGTCTGCCTGGTTCCTAGCAGGGAGAAGAGCACACTGCTCATCACTTAAAGGTTAGTGTACCCCAATACTCTGTAAACGTTCAAAGGTCTGCCTGGTTCCTAGCAGGGAGGAGAGCACACTGCTCATCACTTAAAGGTTAGTGTACCCCAATACTCTGTAAACGTTCAAAGGTCTGCCTGGTTCCTAGCAGGGAGGAGAGCACACTGCTCATCACTTAAAAGTTAGTGGGCCCCAATACTCTGTAAACATTCAAAAGGTCTGCCTGGTTCCTAGCAGGGAGAAGAGCACACTGCTGATCACTTAAAGGTTAGTGGGCCCCAATACTCTGTAAACGTTCAAAAGGTCTGCCTAGTTCCTGACAGGGAGAAGAGCACACTGCTCATCACTTAAAGGTTAGTGTGCCCCAATACTCTGTAAACGTTCAAAGGTCTGCCTGGTTCCTAGCAGGGAGAAGAGCACACTGCTCATCACTTAAAGGTTAGTGTGCCCCAATACTCTGTAAACGTTCAAAGGTCTGCCTGGTTCCTAGCAGGGAGAAGAGCACACTGCTGATCACTTAAAGGTTAGTGTGCCCCAATACTCTGTAAACGTTCAAAGGTCTGCCTGGTTCCTAGCAGGGAGAAGAGCACACTGCTGATCACTTAAAGGTTAGTGTGCCCCAATACTCTGTAAACGTTCAAAAGGTCTGCCTGGTTCCTGACAGGGAGAAGAGCACACTACTCATCACTTAAAGGTTAGTGTGCCCCAATACTCTGTAAACGTTCAAAGGTCTGCCTGGTTCCGAGCAGGGAGAAGAGCACACTGCTCATCACTTAAAGGTTAGTGTGCCCCAATACTCTGTAAACGTTCAAAGGTCTGCCTGGTTCCTAGCAGGGAGAAGAGCACACTGCTCATCACTTAAAGGTTAGTGTGCCCCAATACTCTGTAAACGTTCAAAGGTCTGCCTGGTTCCTAGCAGGGAGAAGAGCACACTGCTCATCACTTAAAGGTTAGTGTGGCCCAATACTCTGTAAACGTTCAAAGGTCTGCCTGGTTCCTAGCAGGGAGAAGAGCACACTGCTCATCACTTAAAGGTTAGTGTGCCCCAATACTCTGTAAACGTTCAAAGGTCTGCCTGGTTCCTAGCAGGGAGAAGAGCACACTGCTCATCACCTAAAGGTTAGTGTGCCCCAATACTCTGTAAACGTTCAAAGGTCTGCCTGGTTCCTAGCAGGGAGGAGAGCACACTGCTCATCACTTAAAGGTTAGTGTGCCCCAATACTCTGTAAACGTTCAAAAGGTCTGCCTGGTTCCTAGCAGGGAGAAGAGCCCACTGCTCATCACTTAAAGGTTAGTGTACCCCAATACTCTGTAAACGTTCAAAGGTCTGCCTGGTTCCTAGCAGGGAGAAGAGCACACTGCTGATCACTTAAAGGTTAGTGTGCCCCAATACTCTGTAAACGTTCAACGGTCTGCCTGGTTCCTAGCAGGGAGAAGAGCACACTGCTCATCACTTAAAGGTTAGTGTGCCCCAATACTCTGTAAACGTTCAAAGGTCTGCCTGGTTCCTAGCAGGGAGAAGAGCACACTGCTCATCACTTAAAGGTTAGTGTGCCCCAATACTCTGTAAACGTTCAAAGGTCTGCCTGGTTCCGAGCAGGGAGAAGAGCACACTGCTCATCACTTAAAGGTTAGTGTGCCCCAATACTCTGTAAACGTTCAAAGGTCTGCCTGGTTCCTAGCAGGGAGAAGAGCACACTGCTCATCACTTAAAGGTTAGTGTGCCCCAATACTCTGTAAACGTTCAAAGGTCTGCCTGGTTCCTAGCAGGGAGGAGAGCACACTGCTCATCACTTAAAGGTTAGTGTGCCCCAATACTCTGTAAACGTTCAAAAGGTCTGCCTAGTTCCTGACAGGGAGAAGAGCACACTGCTCATCACTTAAAGGTTAGTGTGCCCCAATACTCTGTAAACGTTCAAAGGTCTGCCTGGTTCCTAGCAGGGGGAAGAGCACACTGCTCATCACTTAAAGGTTAGTGTGCCCCAATACTCTGTAAACGTTCAAAGGTCTGCCTGGTTCCTAGCAGGGAGAAGAGCACACTGCTGATCACTTAAAGGTTAGTGTGCCCCAATACTCTGTAAACGTTCAAAAGGTCTGCCTGGTTCCTGACAGGGAGAAGAGCACACTGCTGATCACTTAAAGGTTAGTGTACCCCAATACTCTGTAAACGTTCAAAGGTCTGCCTGGTTCCTAGCAGGGAGAAGAGCACACTGCTCATCACTCAAAGGTTAGTGTGCCCCAATACTCTGTAAACGTTCAAAGGTCTGCCTGGTTCCTAGCAGGGAGGAGAGCACACTGCTCATCACCTAAAGGTTAGTGTGCCCCAATACTCTGTAAACGTTCAAAGGTCTGCCTGGTTCCTAGCAGGGAGGAGAGCACACTGCTCATCACTTAAAGGTTAGTGTGCCCCAATACTCTGTAAACGTTCAAAGGTCTGCCTGGTTCCTAGCAGGGAGGAGAGCACACTGCTCATCACTTAAAGGTTAGTGTGCCCCAATACTCTGTAAACGTTCAAAGGTCTGCCTGGTTCCTAGCAGGGAGAAGAGCACACTGCTCATCACTTAAAGGTTAGTGTACCCCAATACTCTGTAAACGTTCAAAAGGTCTGCCTGGTTCCTAGCAGGGAGAAGAGCCCACTGCTCGTCACTTAAAGGTTAGTGTACCCCAATACTCTGTAAACGTTCAAAGGTCTGCCTGGTTCCTAGCAGGGAGAAGAGCACACTGCTGATCACTTAAAGGTTAGTGTACCCCAATACTCTGTAAACGTTCAAAGGTCTGCCTGGTTCCTAGCAGGGAGAAGAGCACACTGCTGATCACTTAAAGGTTAGTGTGCCCCAATACTCTGTAAACGTTCAAAAGGTCTGCCTGGTTCCTAGCAGGGAGAAGAGCACACTGCTGATCACTTAAAGGTTAGTGTGCCCCAATACTCTGTAAACGTTCAAAAGGTCTGCCTGGTTCCTAGCAGGGAGAAGAGCACACTGCTGATCACTTAAAGGTTAGTGTGCCCCAATACTCTGTAAACGTTCAAAAGGTCTGCCTGGTTCCTAGCAGGGAGAAGAGCCCACTGCTCATCACTTAAAGGTGAGTGTGCCCCAATACTCTGTAAACGTTCAAAGGTCTGCCTGGTTCCTAGCAGGGAGAAGAGCACACTGCTCATCACTTAAAGGTTAGTGTGGCCCAATACTCTGTAAACGTTCAAAGGTCTGCCTGGTTCCGAGCAGGGAGAAGAGCACACTGCTCATCACTTAAAGGTTAGTGTGCCCCAATACTCTGTAAACGTTCAAAGGTCTGCCTGGTTCCTAGCAGGGAGAAGAGCACACTGCTCATCACTTAAAGGTTAGTGTGCCCCAATACTCTGTAAACGTTCCAAGGTCTGCCTGGTTCCTAGCAGGGAGAAGAGCACACTGCTCATCACTTAAAGGTTAGTGTGCCCCAATACTCTGTAAACGTTCAAAGGTCTGCCTGTTTCCTAGCAGGGAGGAGAGCACACTGCTCATCACTTAAAGGTTAGTGTGCCCCAATACTCTGTAAACGTTCAAAGGTCTGCCTGGTTCCTAGCAGGGAGGAGAGCACACTGCTCATCACTTAAAGGTTAGTGTGCCCCAATACTCTGTAAACGTTCAAAAGGTCTGCCTGGTTCCTAGCAGGGAGAAGAGCCCACTGCTCATCACTTAAAGGTTAGTGTACCCCAATACTCTGTAAACGTTCAAAGGTCTGCCTGGTTCCTAGCAGGGAGAAGAGCCCACTGCTCATCACTTAAAGGTTAGTGTGCCCCAATACTCTGTAAACGTTCAAAGGTCTGCCTGGTTCCTAGCAGGGAGAAGAGCACACTGCTCATCACTTAAAGGTTAGTGTGCCCCCATACTCTGTAAACATTCAAAGGTCTGCCTGGTTCCTGACAGGGAGAAGAGCACACTGCTCATCACTTAAAAGTTAGTGGGCCCCAATACTCTGTAAACGTTCAAAAGGTCTGCCTGGTTCCTAGCAGGGAGAAGAGCACACTGCTGATCACTTAAAGGTTAGTGTGCCCCAATACTCTGTAAACGTTCAAAGGTCTGCCTGGTTCCTAGCAGGGAGAAGAGCCCACTGCTCATCACTTAAAGGTTGGTGTACCCCAATACTCTGCAAACGTTCAAAGGTCTGCCTGGTTCCTAGCAGGGAGAAGAGCACACTGCTCATCACTTAAAGGTTAGTGTGCCCCAATACTCTGTAAACGTTCAAAGGTCTGCCTGGTTCCTAGCAGGGAGAAGAGCACACTGCTCATCACTTAAAGGTTAGTGTGCCCCAATACTCTGTAAACGTTCAAAGGTCTGCCTGTTTCCTAGCAGGGAGGAGAGCACACTGCTCATCACTTAAAGGTTAGTGTGCCCCAATACTCTGTAAACGTTCAAAAGGTCTGCCTGGTTCCTAGCAGGGAGAAGAGCCCACTGCTCATCACTTAAAGGTTAGTGTACCCCAATACTCTGTAAACGTTCAAAGGTCTGCCTGGTTCCTAGCAGGGAGAAGAGCCCACTGCTCATCACTTAAAGGTTAGTGTGCCCCCATACTCTGTAAACGATTAAAGGTCTGCCTGGTTCCTAGCAGGGAGAAGAGCACACTGCTCATCACTTAAAGGTTAGTGTACCCCAATACTCTGTAAACGTTCAAAGGTCTGCCTGGTTCCTAGCAGGGAGGAGAGCACACTGCTCATCACTTAAAGGTTAGTGTACCCCAATACTCTGTAAACGTTCAAAGGTCTGCCTGGTTCCTAGCAGGGAGGAGAGCACACTGCTCATCACTTAAAAGTTAGTGGGCCCCAATACTCTGTAAACATTCAAAAGGTCTGCCTGGTTCCTAGCAGGGAGAAGAGCACACTGCTGATCACTTAAAGGTTAGTGGGCCCCAATACTCTGTAAACGTTCAAAAGGTCTGCCTAGTTCCTGACAGGGAGAAGAGCACACTGCTCATCACTTAAAGGTTAGTGTGCCCCAATACTCTGTAAACGTTCAAAGGTCTGCCTGGTTCCTAGCAGGGAGAAGAGCACACTGCTCATCACTTAAAGGTTAGTGTGCCCCAATACTCTGTAAACGTTCAAAGGTCTGCCTGGTTCCTAGCAGGGAGAAGAGCACACTGCTGATCACTTAAAGGTTAGTGTGCCCCAATACTCTGTAAACGTTCAAAGGTCTGCCTGGTTCCTAGCAGGGAGAAGAGCACACTGCTGATCACTTAAAGGTTAGTGTGCCCCAATACTCTGTAAACGTTCAAAAGGTCTGCCTGGTTCCTGACAGGGAGAAGAGCACACTACTCATCACTTAAAGGTTAGTGTGCCCCAATACTCTGTAAACGTTCAAAGGTCTGCCTGGTTCCGAGCAGGGAGAAGAGCACACTGCTCATCACTTAAAGGTTAGTGTGCCCCAATACTCTGTAAACGTTCAAAGGTCTGCCTGGTTCCTAGCAGGGAGAAGAGCACACTGCTCATCACTTAAAGGTTAGTGTGCCCCAATACTCTGTAAACGTTCAAAGGTCTGCCTGGTTCCTAGCAGGGAGAAGAGCACACTGCTCATCACTTAAAGGTTAGTGTGGCCCAATACTCTGTAAACGTTCAAAGGTCTGCCTGGTTCCTAGCAGGGAGAAGAGCACACTGCTCATCACTTAAAGGTTAGTGTGCCCCAATACTCTGTAAACGTTCAAAGGTCTGCCTGGTTCCTAGCAGGGAGAAGAGCACACTGCTCATCACCTAAAGGTTAGTGTGCCCCAATACTCTGTAAACGTTCAAAGGTCTGCCTGGTTCCTAGCAGGGAGGAGAGCACACTGCTCATCACTTAAAGGTTAGTGTGCCCCAATACTCTGTAAACGTTCAAAAGGTCTGCCTGGTTCCTAGCAGGGAGAAGAGCCCACTGCTCATCACTTAAAGGTTAGTGTACCCCAATACTCTGTAAACGTTCAAAGGTCTGCCTGGTTCCTAGCAGGGAGAAGAGCACACTGCTGATCACTTAAAGGTTAGTGTGCCCCAATACTCTGTAAACGTTCAACGGTCTGCCTGGTTCCTAGCAGGGAGAAGAGCACACTGCTCATCACTTAAAGGTTAGTGTGCCCCAATACTCTGTAAACGTTCAAAGGTCTGCCTGGTTCCTAGCAGGGAGAAGAGCACACTGCTCATCACTTAAAGATTAGTGTGCCCCAATACTCTGTAAACGTTCAAAGGTCTGCCTGGTTCCTAGCAGGGAGAAGAGCCCACTGCTCATCACTTAAAGGTTAGTGTACCCCAATACTCTGTAAACGTTCAAAGGTCTGCCTGGTTCCTAGCAGGGAGAAGAGCACACTGCTCATCACTTAAAGGTTAGTGTGCCCCAATACTCTGTAAACGTTCAAAGGTCTGCCTGGTTCCTAGCAGGGAGAAGAGCACACTGCTCATCACTTAAAGGTTAGGGTGCCCCAATACTCTGTAAACGTTCAAAGGTCTGCCTGGTTCCTAGCAGGGAGAAGAGCACACTGCTCATCACTTAAAGGTTAGTGTGCCCCAATACTCTGTAAACGTTCAAAGGTCTGCCTGGATCCTAGCAGGGAGAAGAGCACACTGCTCATCACTTAAAGGTTAGTGTGCCTCAATACTCTGTAAACGTTCAAAGGTCTGCCTGGTTCCTAGCAGGGCGAAGAGCACACTGCTCATCACTTAAAGGTTAGTGTGCCCCAATACTCTGTAAACGTTCAAAGGTCTGCCTGGTTCCTAGCAGGGAGAAGAGCACACTGCTCATCACTTAAAGGTTAGTGTGCCCCAATACTCTGTAAACGTTCCAAGGTCTGCCTGGTTCCTAGCAGGGAGAAGAGCCCACTGCTCATCACTTAAAGGTGAGTGTGCCCCAATACTCTGTAAACGTTCCAAGGTCTGCCTGGTTCCTAGCAGGGAGGAGAGCCCACTGCTCATCACTTAAAGGTTAGTGTGCTCCAATACTCTGTAAACGTTCAAAGGTCTGCCTGTTTCCTAGCAGGGAGGAGAGCACACTGCTCATCACTTAAAGGTTAGTGTGCCCCAATACTCTGTAAACGTTCAAAGGTCTGCCTGGTTCCTAGCAGGGAGGAGAGCACACTGCTCATCACTTAAAGGTTAGTGTGCCCCAATACTCTGTAAACGTTCAAAGGTCTGCCTGGTTCCTAGCAGGGAGGAGAGCACACTGCTCATCACTTAAAGGTTAGTGTGCCCCAATACTCTGTAAACGTTCAAAAGGTCTGCCTGGTTCCTAGCAGGGAGAAGAGCACACTGCTCATCACTTAAAGGTTAGTGTACCCCAATACTCTGTAAACGTTCAAAGGTCTGCCTGGTTCCTAGCAGGGAGAAGAGCACACTGCTCATCACTTAAAGGTTAGTGTGCCCCAATACTCTGTCAACGTTCAAAGGTCTGCCTGGTTCCTAGCAGGGAGGAGAGCACACTGCTCATCACTTAAAGGTTAGTGTGCCCCAATACTCTGTAAACGTTCAAAGGTCTGCCTGGTTCCTAGCAGGGAGAAGAGCACACTGCTCATCACTTAAAGGTTAGTGTGCCCAATACTCTGTAAACGTTCAAAGGTCTGCCTGGTTCCTAGCAGGGAGAAGAGCACACTGCTCATCACTTAAAGGTTAGTGTACCCCAATACTCTGTAAACGTTCAAAGGTCTGCCTGGTTCCTAGCAGGGAGAAGAGCACACTGCTCATCACTTAAAGGTTAGTGTGCCCCAATACTCTGTAAACGTTCAAAGGTCTGCCTGGTTCCTAGCAGGGAGAAGAGCACACTGCTCATCACTTAAAGGTTAGTGTACCCCAATACTCTGTAAACGTTCAAAGGTCTGCCTGGTTCCGAGCAGGGAGAAGAGCCCACTGCTCATCACTAAAAGGTTAGTGTGCCCCAATACTCTGTAAACGTTCAAAGGTCTGCCTGGTTCCTAGCAGGGAGAAGAGCGCACTGCTCATCACTTAAAGGTTAGTGTGCCCCAATACTCTGTAAACGTTCAAAGGTCTGCCTGGTTCCTAGCAGGGAGAAGAGCGCACTGCTCATCACTTAAAGGTTAGTGTGCCCCAATACTCTGTAAACGTTCAAAGGTCTGCCTGGTTCCTAGCAGGGAGAAGAGCGCACTGCTCATCACTTAAAGGTTAGTGTGCCCCAATACTCTGTAAACGTTCAAAGGTCTGCCTGGTTCCTAGCAGGGAGAAGAGCACACTGCTCATCACTTAAAGGTTAGTGTGCCTCAATACTCTGTAAACGTTCAAAGGTCTGCCTGGTTCCAAGCAGGGAGAAGAGCACACTGCTCATCACTTAAAGGTTAGTGTGCCCCAATACTCTGTAAACGTTCAAAGGTCTGCCTGGCTCCAAGCAGGGAGAAGAGCACACTGCTCATCACTTAAAGGTTAGTGTGCCCCAATACTCTGTAAACGTTCAAAGGTCTGCCTGGCTCCAAGCAGGGAGAAGAGCACACTGCTCATCACTTAAAGGTTAGTGTGCCCCAATACTCTGTAAACGTTCAAAGGTCTGCCTGGTTCCTAGCAGGGAGAAGAGCACACTGCTGATCACTTAAAGGTTAGTGTGCCCCAATACTCTGTAAACGTTCAAAGGTCTGCCTGGTTCCTAGCAGGGAGAAGAGCACACTGCTGATCACTTAAAGGTTAGTGTGCCCCAATACTCTGTAAACGTTCAAAAGGTCTGCCTGGTTCCTGACAGGGAGAAGAGCACACTGCTCATCACTTAAAGGTTAGTGTGCCCCAATACTCTGTAAACGTTTAAAGGTCTGCCTGGTTCCTAGCAGGGAAAAGAGCCCACTGCTCATCACTTAAAGGTTAGTGTACCCCAATACTCTGTAAACGTTCAAAGGTCTGCCTGGTTCCTAGCAGGGAGGAGAGCCCACTGCTCATCACTTAAAGGTTAGTGTGCCCCAATACTCTGTAAACGTTCAAAGGTCTGCCTGGTTCCTAGCAGGGAGGAGAGCACACTGCTCATCACTTAAAAGTTAGTGTGCCCCAATACTCTGTAAACGTTCAAAAGGTCTGCCTGTTTCCTAGCAGGGAGGAGAGCTAACTGCTCATCACTTAAAGGTTAGTGTGCCCCAATACTCTGTAAACGTTCAAAGGTCTGCCCGTTTCCTAGCAGGGAGGAGAGCACACTGCTCATCACTTAAAGGTTAGTGTGCCCCAATACTCTGTAAACGTTCAAAGGTCTGCCTGGTTCCTAGCAGGGAGAAGAGCACACTGCTCATCACTTAAAGGTTAGTGTGCCCCCATACTCTGTAAACGTTCAAAGGTCTGCCTGGTTCCTAGCAGGGAGAAGAGCACACTGCTCATCACTTAAAGGTTAGTGTGCCCCAATACTCTGTAAACGTTCAAAGGTCTGCCTGGTTCCTAGCAGGGAGAAGAGCCCACTGCTCATCACTTAAAGGTTAGTGTGCCCCAATACTCTGTAAACGTTCAAAGGTCTGCCTGGTTCCGAGCAGGGAGAAGAGCCCACTGCTCATCACTAAAAGGTTAGTGTGCCCCAATACTCTGTAAACGTTCAAAGGTCTGCCTGGTTCCTAGCAGGGAGAAGAGCACACTGCTCATCACTTAAAGGTTAGTGTGCCCCAATACTCTGTAAACGTTCAAAGGTCTGCCTGGTTCCTAGCAGGGAGAAGAGCACACTGCTCATCACTTAAAGGTTAGTGTGCCCCAATACTCTGTAAACGTTCAAAGGTCTGCCTGGTTCCGAGCAGGGAGAAGAGCACACTGCTCATCACTTAAAGGTTAGTGTGCCCCAATACTCTGTAAACGTTCAAAGGTCTGCCTGGTTCCTAGCAGGGAGAAGAGCACACTGCTCATCACTTAAAGGTTAGTGTGCCCCAATACTCTGTAAACGTTCAAAGGTCTGCCTGGTTCCTAGCAGGGAGGAGAGCACACTGCTCATCACTTAAAGGTTAGTGTGCCCCAATACTCTGTAAACGTTCAAAAGGTCTGCCTAGTTCCTGACAGGGAGAAGAGCACACTGCTCATCACTTAAAGGTTAGTGTGCCCCAATACTCTGTAAACGTTCAAAGGTCTGCCTGGTTCCTAGCAGGGGGAAGAGCACACTGCTCATCACTTAAAGGTTAGTGTGCCCCAATACTCTGTAAACGTTCAAAGGTCTGCCTGGTTCCTAGCAGGGAGAAGAGCACACTGCTGATCACTTAAAGGTTAGTGTGCCCCAATACTCTGTAAACGTTCAAAAGGTCTGCCTGGTTCCTGACAGGGAGAAGAGCACACTGCTGATCACTTAAAGGTTAGTGTACCCCAATACTCTGTAAACGTTCAAAGGTCTGCCTGGTTCCTAGCAGGGAGAAGAGCACACTGCTCATCACTCAAAGGTTAGTGTGCCCCAATACTCTGTAAACGTTCAAAGGTCTGCCTGGTTCCTAGCAGGGAGGAGAGCACACTGCTCATCACCTAAAGGTTAGTGTGCCCCAATACTCTGTAAACGTTCAAAGGTCTGCCTGGTTCCTAGCAGGGAGGAGAGCACACTGCTCATCACTTAAAGGTTAGTGTGCCCCAATACTCTGTAAACGTTCAAAGGTCTGCCTGGTTCCTAGCAGGGAGGAGAGCACACTGCTCATCACTTAAAGGTTAGTGTGCCCCAATACTCTGTAAACGTTCAAAGGTCTGCCTGGTTCCTAGCAGGGAGAAGAGCACACTGCTCATCACTTAAAGGTTAGTGTACCCCAATACTCTGTAAACGTTCAAAAGGTCTGCCTGGTTCCTAGCAGGGAGAAGAGCCCACTGCTCGTCACTTAAAGGTTAGTGTACCCCAATACTCTGTAAACGTTCAAAGGTCTGCCTGGTTCCTAGCAGGGAGAAGAGCACACTGCTGATCACTTAAAGGTTAGTGTACCCCAATACTCTGTAAACGTTCAAAGGTCTGCCTGGTTCCTAGCAGGGAGAAGAGCACACTGCTGATCACTTAAAGGTTAGTGTGCCCCAATACTCTGTAAACGTTCAAAAGGTCTGCCTGGTTCCTAGCAGGGAGAAGAGCACACTGCTGATCACTTAAAGGTTAGTGTGCCCCAATACTCTGTAAACGTTCAAAAGGTCTGCCTGGTTCCTAGCAGGGAGAAGAGCACACTGCTGATCACTTAAAGGTTAGTGTGCCCCAATACTCTGTAAACGTTCAAAAGGTCTGCCTGGTTCCTAGCAGGGAGAAGAGCCCACTGCTCATCCCTTAAAGGTGAGTGTGCCCCAATACTCTGTAAACGTTCAAAGGTCTGCCTGGTTCCTAGCAGGGAGAAGAGCACACTGCTCATCACTTAAAGGTTAGTGTGCCCCAATACTCTGTAAACGTTCAAAGGTCTGCCTGGTTCAGAGCAGGGAGAAGAGCACACTGCTCATCACTTAAAGGTTAGTGTGCCCCAATACTCTGTAAACGTTCAAAGGTCTGCCTGGTTCCTAGCAGGGAGAAGAGCACACTGCTCATCACTTAAAGGTTAGTGTGCCCCAATACTCTGTAAACGTTCCAAGGTCTGCCTGGTTCCTAGCAGGGAGAAGAGCACACTGCTCATCACTTAAAGGTTAGTGTGCCCCAATACTCTGTAAACGTTCAAAGGTCTGCCTGTTTCCTAGCAGGGAGGAGAGCACACTGCTCATCACTTAAAGGTTAGTGTGCCCCAATACTCTGTAAACGTTCAAAGGTCTGCCTGGTTCCTAGCAGGGAGGAGAGCACACTGCTCATCACTTAAAGGTTAGTGTGCCCCAATACTCTGTAAACGTTCAAAAGGTCTGCCTGGTTCCTAGCAGGGAGAAGAGCCCACTGCTCATCACTTAAAGGTTAGTGTACCCCAATACTCTGTAAACGTTCAAAGGTCTGCCTGGTTCCTAGCAGGGAGAAGAGCCCACTGCTCATCACTTAAAGGTTAGTGTGCCCCAATACTCTGTAAACGTTCAAAGGTCTGCCTGGTTCCTAGCAGGGAGAAGAGCACACTGCTCATCACTTAAAGGTTAGTGTGCCCCCATACTCTGTAAACATTCAAAGGTCTGCCTGGTTCCTGACAGGGAGAAGAGCACACTGCTCATCACTTAAAAGTTAGTGGGCCCCAATACTCTGTAAACGTTCAAAAGGTCTGCCTGGTTCCTAGCAGGGAGAAGAGCACACTGCTGATCACTTAAAGGTTAGTGTGCCCCAATACTCTGTAAACGTTCAAAGGTCTGCCTGGTTCCTAGCAGGGAGAAGAGCCCACTGCTCATCACTTAAAGGTTGGTGTACCCCAATACTCTGCAAACGTTCAAAGGTCTGCCTGGTTCCTAGCAGGGAGAAGAGCACACTGCTCATCACTTAAAGGTTAGTGTGCCCCAATACTCTGTAAACGTTCAAAGGTCTGCCTGGTTCCTAGCAGGGAGAAGAGCACACTGCTCATCACTTAAAGGTTAGTGTGCCCCAATACTCTGTAAACGTTCAAAGGTCTGCCTGTTTCCTAGCAGGGAGGAGAGCACACTGCTCATCACTTAAAGGTTAGTGTGCCCCAATACTCTGTAAACGTTCAAAAGGTCTGCCTGGTTCCTAGCAGGGAGAAGAGCCCACTGCTCATCACTTAAAGGTTAGTGTACCCCAATACTCTGTAAACGTTCAAAGGTCTGCCTGGTTCCTAGCAGGGAGAAGAGCCCACTGCTCATCACTTAAAGGTTAGTGTGCCCCCATACTCTGTAAACGATTAAAGGTCTGCCTTGTTCCTAGCAGGGAGAAGAGCACACTGCTCATCACTTAAAGGTTAGTGTACCCCAATACTCTGTAAACGTTCAAAGGTCTGCCTGGTTCCTAGCAGGGAGGAGAGCACACTGCTCATCACTTAAAGGTTAGTGTACCCCAATACTCTGTAAACGTTCAAAGGTCTGCCTGGTTCCTAGCAGGGAGGAGAGCACACTGCTCATCACTTAAAAGTTAGTGGGCCCCAATACTCTGTAAACATTCAAAAGGTCTGCCTGGTTCCTAGCAGGGAGAAGAGCACACTGCTGATCACTTAAAGGTTAGTGGGCCCCAATACTCTGTAAACGTTCAAAAGGTCTGCCTAGTTCCTGACAGGGAGAAGAGCACACTGCTCATCACTTAAAGGTTAGTGTGCCCCAATACTCTGTAAACGTTCAAAGGTCTGCCTGGTTCCTAGCAGGGAGAAGAGCACACTGCTCATCACTTAAAGGTTAGTGTGCCCCAATACTCTGTAAATGTTCAAAGGTCTGCCTGGTTCCTAGCAGGGAGAAGAGCACACTGCTGATCACTTAAAGGTTAGTGTGCCCCAATACTCTGTAAACGTTCAAAGGTCTGCCTGGTTCCTAGCAGGGAGAAGAGCACACTGCTGATCACTTAAAGGTTAGTGTGCCCCAATACTCTGTAAACGTTCAAAAGGTCTGCCTGGTTCCTGACAGGGAGAAGAGCACACTACTGATCACTTAAAGGTTAGTGTGCCCCAATACTCTGTAAACGTTCAAAAGGTCTGCCTGGTTCCGAGCAGGGAGAAGAGCACACTGCTCATCACTTAAAGGTTAGTGTGCCCCAATACTCTGTAAACGTTCAAAGGTCTGCCTGGTTCCTAGCAGGGAGAAGAGCACACTGCTCATCACTTAAAGGTTAGTGTGCCCCAATACTCTGTAAACGTTCAAAGGTCTGCCTGGTTCCTAGCAGGGAGAAGAGCACACTGCTCATCACTTAAAGGTTAGTGTGGCCCAATACTCTGTAAACGTTCAAAGGTCTGCCTGGTTCCTAGCAGGGAGAAGAGCACACTGCTCATCACTTAAAGGTTAGTGTGCCCCAATACTCTGTAAACGTTCAAAGGTCTGCCTGGTTCCTAGCAGGGAGAAGAGCACACTGCTCATCACCTAAAGGTTAGTGTGCCCCAATACTCTGTAAACGTTCAAAGGTCTGCTGGTTCCTAGCAGGGAGGAGAGCACACTGCTCATCACTTAAAGGTTAGTGTGCCCCAATACTCTGTAAACGTTCAAAAGGTCTGCCTGGTTCCTAGCAGGGAGAAGAGCCCACTGCTCATCACTTAAAGGTTAGTGTACCCCAATACTCTGTAAACGTTCAAAGGTCTGCCTGGTTCCTAGCAGGGAGAAGAGCACACTGCTGATCACTTAAAGGTTAGTGTGCCCCAATACTCTGTAAACGTTCAACGGTCTGCCTGGTTCCTAGCAGGGAGAAGAGCACACTGCTCATCACTTAAAGGTTAGTGTGCCCCAATACTCTGTAAACGTTCAAAGGTCTGCCTGGTTCCTAGCAGGGAGAAGAGCACACTGCTCATCACTTAAAGATTAGTGTGCCCCAATACTCTGTAAACGTTCAAAGGTCTGCCTGGTTCCTAGCAGGGAGAAGAGCCCACTGCTCATCACTTAAAGGTTAGTGTACCCCAATACTCTGTAAACGTTCAAAGGTCTGCCTGGTTCCTAGCAGGGAGAAGAGCACACTGCTCATCACTTAAAGGTTAGTGTGCCCCAATACTCTGTAAACGTTCAAAGGTCTGCCTGGTTCCTAGCAGGGAGAAGAGCACACTGCTCATCACTTAAAGGTTAGTGTGCCCCCATACTCTGTAAACGTTCAAAGGTCTGCCTGGTTCCTAGCAGGGAGAAGAGCACACTGCTCATCACTTAAAGGTTAGTGTGCCCCAATACTCTGTAAACGTTCAAAAGGTCTGCCTAGTTCCTGACAGGGAGAAGAGCACACTGCTCATCACTTAAAGGTTAGTGTGCCCCAATACTCTGTAAACGTTCAAAGGTCTGCCTGGTTCCTAGCAGGGAGAAGAGCACACTGCTCATCACTTAAAGGTTAGTGTGCCCCAATACTCTGTAAACGTTCAAAGGTCTGCCTGGTTCCTAGCAGGGAGAAGAGCACACTGCTGATCACTTAAAGGTTAGTGTGCCCCAATACTCTGTAAACGTTCAAAAGGTCTGCCTGGTTCCTGACAGGGAGAAGAGCACACTGCTCATCACTTAAAGGTTAGTGTGCCCCAATACTCTGTAAACGTTCAAAGGTCTGCCTGGTTCCTAGCAGGGAGAAGAGCACACTGCTCATCACCTAAAGGTTAGTGTGCCCCAATACTCTGTAAACGTTCAAAGGTCTGCCTGGTTCCTAGCAGGGAGGAGAGCACACTTGTTAGACGGACCGGGAGGGTCGGCCGAGGATAAGGGGAGAGGTCTCCGGGGAGAGCCGTCTCCAGCGATCGTACAGACAAGTAACTTCCCCCCCCACAGACGTACACCACACAAGGATAAGGTTCAATGATACTTTATAGCAATTCTTTAGGTACGGTAGAATGGTACAAGGAGGTCTGGACTCAGGGGTCCCCTCGATTCTGGTCTCTGGGTTGGGAAAAGGGTAGCGGGACAGTCTTGTTACCAATAGATGAAAATAGCTCTCAATCCTCGAGCTCGGCGTTCTAGATGATCGGGCCGCGGCGGAGCCAGCAGGTCCCGAGATGGACGGAAGAAGCGACGGTCCGCGGCGGAGCCAGCAGGTCCCGATGAAGATGGTAGTTACAACGGTCCGCGGCCACGCCAGCAGGTCCCGACGACGATGAAGGTTTACGAAGGTTGCGGCAGCGCCAACAGGCAGGACGATGTGCGCAAGGCAGAGCTACGGCAGCGCCAGTAGTCCGTCAAGGATGAGTTCTTCTCTGCGTCTCTCGACTCCAGGATACAACTGCCTTCCTGCTCTGGAGCTGCCCCACTTATAGGGCTGATGCCCTTTGATGTCCGGACCCTCGCACTTGGAGGTCGGGGGGTCCGGGATGAGGGAGTCCAGACACCCAGCAGGGGGGTGGAGCCAGCGCCCGGGGAGGCTGTGGGCGAGCGGCACCTGGCGGGGGAGAACCATCGACACCTCTTCCTCCCATTGACCTGCCAAGTAGTCCGCTCACCTCCTGGGTGGATGGTGGTGCCGGGATGTCTGAGGCCTGGCCAGGCCCAGGGTTGGGGTCGATCGGGGGCCACGCGGCCTCGTGGCGGAGTGTCCAAAGATGGCGCCCAGGCTGGGTGCGCGGGCCAGTAGTGGATCGGCCCCACGAGGTCGATATGTTCAGAGGCAAGGGTCCCGGAGGGGACGGAAAACGTGAAGTGGTGGTGGGTGACACTTGAGTGACCGGGCTCGGGCCTGGTCGGGCAGAGGGGGAGCGGCCCTTCATGTGGCCTGTCCAACATGCGTCCCCCCCAGCTGAAGGCGGGGAGAGTCACCCATCCTCTTGGGTATTCTCCTTGTCGAGGCGGAAAAAGCGGGACAGGCCATCCGCGTTGGCGTGATCTGGCCCAGGCCGGTGTTCAACAGTGAAGTCCATTCCTTGTAGGGAGATGGACCAACGTAGTAGTTTCGGGTTTTCCCCCCGCATCTGCATCAGCCACTGCAGGGGTCGATGGTCGGTCTGCACCCGAAAGTGTGTGCCAAAGAGGTAGGGCCGGAGCTTTTTGAGGGCCCATACCACGGCGAAGGCCTCCCTCTCGATGGTGCTCCAGCGTTGTTCTCGAGGTAGGAGTCGCCTGCTGATGAAGGCCACTGGCTGATCAAGGCCTTCGGTGTTCACTTGAGACAGGACCGCCCCAATGCCGTGGTCGGAGGCATCCGTCTGGACGACAAATTCCCGGCTGTAGTCGGGGGCCTGGAGCACAGGGGCGGAGCACATGGCGGCCTTCAGTTGTTCGAAGGCCGTTTGACAATCTGGGGTCCAGTTGACCTTCTGGGGTTGATTTTTGGACGTGAGTTCTGTGAGGGGCCCTACTATGGTACCATAGTCTTTCACGAACCGTCTGTAATAGCCCGTGAGTCCCAGAAAGGCGCGTACCTCGGTCTGGGTGATGGGGGGCTGCCAGGACCGGATGGCGGCAATCTTGAGCTGCAGAGGGGCCACCCGGCCGCTTCCCACCTGGTGTCCGAGGTAGGTTACGGACCCCTGACCAATTTGGCATTTGCTGGCCTTGATCGTGAGGCCAGCCCGTTGAAGGGCCTGTAGCACCGCTCGGAGGTGGTGGAGGTGCTCGGACCAATGGTGGCTGTACACAGCGATGTCGTCTAGGTAGGCGGCGCTGAATCCTTCGAGCCCGGCCAAGACCTGATTGACGAGCCGCTGAAATGTTGCTGGAGCATTCTTCATGCCGAAGGGCATGACCCTGAAATGATAATGGCCATCAGGAGTGGAAAATGCAGATCGTTCTTGGGCCCGGGGTGTGAGGCCGATTTGCCAGTAGCCCGCCGTCAGGTCGAAAATACTGAGGTAGCGGGCAGCTCCCATGCGGTCGATTAGTTCGTCTGCCCGGGGGATGGGGTGTGCGTCTGTTCTGGTGACCGCATTCAAGCCCCGGTAGTCGACGCAGAACCGGAGTTCCGGTGTGGTGCCGGGAGTGGCTGCTTTGGGGACCAGCACTACTGGGCTGGCCCAGGGGCTGTCTGAGGGCTCGATGACCCTGAGCGTGAGCATTTTGGTTACTTCTTCCTGGATGCAGGCCCGTACCCGATCTGGTACGCGGTAGGCCCGGTGGCGGATAGGGGGGCTGTCCCCCGTGTCCACGTCGTGCACACACCAGGAAGTGACACCTGGAGTGAGGGAGAACAGGCTGGCGAACTGCAACAGGAGGTCTCGACATTCTTGGCGTTGTTCCGGGGTGAGGGCCTCCGACAGTCGGACCCCATCCACGGAGCCATCTTTCTCCCTAGTCCGTAGGAGGTCAGGGAGGGGTTCGGAGTCTTCTTCGGCCCCACTGTCTGTGGCCATCAGGAGGCTGAGTTCTGAACGCACAAAGTGGGGTTTCAGTCTATTAGCGTGGAGGACCCGGAGGGGGTTCCGTGAAGATTCCATGTCGATGAGATAGGTGACAGGACCCTTGCGCTCGACTATTTTGAAGGGTCCCGTCCACTTGTCTTGCAGGGCGCAGGGTTCGGTGGGGGACATCACCCATACCTGTTGCCCAGGTTCAAATTCGATGGAGGAGGCATTCTGGTCATACCACTTTTTCATGTCCTCTTGACTGGCCTCCAAGTTTGCTTTTGCCAGCTCTCTGAACTGTCGGGTCTGGTTGCGGAGGGTTAGGAGGTATTTGAAGACATCTGGAGGGTTCTTTAGAGGGAGCATTTCCCAGCCTTCCTTGACTAGACTGAGAGGCCCCCGTACGGGATGTCCATACAATAATTCAAACGGACTGAAGCCGAGGGACTTCTGGGGGACCTCTCGATATGCGAAGAGGAGGCACGGCAGCAGCACATCCCACTGGCGACGGAGGGGCTCCTCCAACCCCCCAATCATCCCTTTGAGCGTGCGGTTGAACCGCTCAATGAGTCCGTTTCCTTGAGGGTGATAGGGGGTCGTGAATCGGTAGGTGACCCCACACTGTTGCCAGAGGGACTTCATATATTTGGAAATAAAGTTCGTGCCTCTGTCGCTGACGACTTCTCGGGGGAAGCCCACACGGGAGAAGATCCCCATCAGGGCCCGGCCGACTACCGGGGCTGTCACGGTTCGCAGGGGAACAGCCTCGGGGTAGTAGGTGGCGTGGTCCACTAGCACCAGGATGAACCGATGTCCTTGTTATGTACGAGGGTCTAGGGGCCCCACAATGTCTATCCCGACCCTCTCGAACGGGGTGGTGACCACGGGAAACGGTTGCAGGGGGGCTTTTAGTTTGCGGCCGCTCTTTCCACTGGCTTGGCACGTGGGGCAAGATCGGCAATGCTGGAGTACATCATTCCTCATTTTGGGCCAGAAGAAGTGGGTCACCAGGCGGCTGTAGGTTTTATCCTGACCCAGGTGTCCAGCCAGGGGGACATCGTGGGCCAGGTTTAGCAAGAAGTCTCTAAAACGGAGGGGCACCACTAGCACTCGGCTGGCCCCCAACTCCGCGATCCTTTGTTCACTGTATAGCAGATCATTGTCCCAATAGATCCAATGTGTTCCGGAGGTATCCCCTGCGCTTTGGGCGAGGGCTTGTTGGCGGAGTCCCTCGAGGGAGGGACAGGTCTTCTGCTCTTGGCGAAACTGCTCTTGTGTGGGCCCCCCCTCTTGATGCCACTGGTCGAGGCCAGCGAGGTCTGGAGGTTGAGCTGGTTCTGGGGGGACGGCACGGTCGGTGTCTTCGACTGGGGCGACCGGGGGAGGAGGCGCCGGCCATTCGGGTTCCTCTGGTCGGGGATTGGCACGGGTGGCCATGGACCGGGTGGTGACGCACGCCTAGTCCGGGATGCCTAACATCCCCAGGTGTTCCCTTCGTTCTACGGCTGCCCACGGGGAGCTTTCAAGGTCATTTCCCAGGAGGCAGTCTACGGGGGCATCATCTCGGACCGTCACTTTCAACATGCCGGAGACCCCTCCCCACTCGAAAGGGACGCAGGCCATCCGACACAGACTTTCGGAGTTATCGGCTGAACGGACAGGGCAGAGAATGTTTGGTAGGAACTGTTCTGGGGTCACCAGGTGACAGCGGACGGCTGTTACACTGGCCCCGGTGTCACGGAGGGCTTCGGCCTGGCGTCCATTGATGCTCACCCATTGGCTGTACTTCCGGGTGTTAGCGGGTAGGGGGACCCGCGGGACCATGTCTTTCCCCCCTAAACATGCTAGAGCCATGGCGGCTGGCTCCCATTCTTGATGCTCTTGCTCATATTCTTCTTGCTCTTCTGAGATCTGTTCTTCCCCCAGAGCAGCAGCGGCCACTTGGCGGGGTCTTGGGCTCTGGTACTGTGGGCAATTTGGGTCGTTTGCATAGTGGCCGACTCGTTGGCATCGATGACACGTGACATTGGCTCTGTATCCCGGTCGCGCCAGGGTGCTGCCCCGGTTGGCCGGGGGGGTGGTGCTGGTAGCGGGGGCGACCGGAGCGTTGTCTCTTCCGCGTCCTTGGCCCCCTCCTCCTCGGGGACGGTGCTGACCGTTGCTGTTCCGGTTCTGTTCATAGGATCCATTTCGGCCCACTCTGGTGATTTCCCACCGGTCAGCCTCGGCTGCGAGCTGCCGTGGATCAGTCAATTTGCTGTCGAGGAGGTGCTGGCGGAGCTCAATGAAGCAATTGTTTGATAGATGCTCCCACACCATGAGATTGAAGAGTTGTTCGTAAGTTGTGACATTGCTTCATTTGATCCAGCCCTCGCAGGCTCGGCTAAAATAGTTCACGTAGTCCACCCAAGTTGTACCCGGGATGCGGGTGCAGTCTCGGAACCTCTGACGGTACATCTCGGGTGTGAGCCCATAGCGGATGAGGAGGGCAGCTTTCATGTGGTCATAGGAGGTCATCTGGTGGTCCGGGAGCTGTAGCAGGGCATCGCGGCCCTCATTGAGGAATCTCCCCCATAGACCGGCTCCCCAGTCGCTTCGATCGATCCGGTGGGCGGTCATAGCGATTTCGTAGGCCTTGAACCATTGCTGGATGTCGTCCTCTCGGAAGTATTCTCGAACGACATCCTTGGGGATGTGTACCTTTTTCTCTGTTGCCCCTGGGGTGTGGGGTTGCTCGGGCACCCCTAACTCTTTGTTCTGCTTGCGTAAGTCTATCTCAGCTAATTTGCGCTCGTGTTCATATGCCAGTCTCTTTTCCTCGAGCTCCCTTTGTCTCTGCTTTTCCTCTCTTTCGTCTCGGAGACGTAGGTGCTCTAAGCTCAGTTTTTGTTCGGCCAACTTAAGTTCAACATCCATTTTGAGCCGGGCCATTTCTAGTTCATGTAGTCGTGTTCTTTCTCGATCCTGGATCTCGTCCTGCGAGAGACCCGTTCTTCGCTCTTCGGGGGCCGTGGTGTTTTTTTCTCCTGCTGCGATGTTTTGGTCGGTGGTTCCGACGGCCCCGGTTTCTGCCCAGGACTCTAGGGCATGCTTGAAATCGTCTTTTGTACTTAGACCGGTGGTGGCGATACCTAGTTCGATGCAGAATTGTTTTAATTCACGATGGTTGTACTCGTCCAATTTCTCCATCTGAAATTTCTTGGTGGATCCGCTTTCTTTGGTTGTCATCGTGATTTCGTCGTGGGGTGAGCTACTTTCTGTACAATTATGCGGTGATTCGGATCGCGCCGCTGGCCACCAATGTTAGACGGACCGGGAGGGTCGGCCGAGGATAAGGGGAGAGGTCTCCGGGGAGAGCCGTCTCCAGCGATCGTACAGACAAGTAACTTCCCCCCCCACAGACGTACACCACACAAGGATAAGGTTCAACGATACTTTATAGCAATTCTTTAGGTACGGTAGAATGGTACAAGGAGGTCTGGACTCAGGGGTCCCCTCGATTCTGGTCTCTGGGTTGGGAAAAGGGTAGCGGGACAGTCTTGTTACCAATAGATGAAAATAGCTCTCAATCCTCGAGCTCGGCGTTCTAGATGATCGGGCCGCGGCGGAGCCAGCAGGTCCCGAGATGGACGGAAGAAGCGACGGTCCGCGGCGGAGCCAGCAGGTCCCGATGAAGATGGTAGTTACAACGGTCCGCGGCCACGCCAGCAGGTCCCGACGACGATGAAGGTTTACGAAGGTTGCGGCAGCGCCAACAGGCAGGACGATGTGCGCAAGGCAGAGCTACGGCAGCGCCAGTAGTCCGTCAAGGATGAGTTCTTCTCTGCGTCTCTCGACTCCAGGATACAACTGCCTTCCTGCTCTGGAGCTGCCCCAGTTATAGGGCTGATGCCCTTTGATGTCCGGACCCTCGCACTTGGAGGTCGGGGGGTCCGGGATGAGGGAGTCCAGACACCCAGCAGGGGGGTGGAGCCAGCGCCCGGGGAGGCTGTGGGCGAGCGGCACCTGGCGGGGGAGAACCATTGACACCTCTTCCTCCCATTGACCTGCCAAGTAGTCCGCTCACCTCCTGGGTGGATGGTGGTGCCGGGATGTCTGAGGCCTGGCCAGGCCCAGGGTTGGGGTCGATCGGGGGCCACGCTGCCTCGTGGCGGAGTGTCCAAAGATGGCGCCCAGGCTGGGTGCGCGGGCCAGTAGTGGATCGGCCCCACGAGGTCGATATGTTCAGAGGCAAGGGTCCCGGAGGGGACGGAAAACGTGAAGTGGTGGTGGGTGACACTTGAGTGACCGGGCTCGGGCCTGGTCGGGCAGAGGGGGAGCGGCCCTTCATGTGGCCTGTCCAACAACACTGCTCATCACTTAAAGGTTAGTGTGCCCCAATATTCTGTAAACGTTCAAAAGGTCTGCCTGGTTCCTAGCAGGGAGAAGAGCCCACTGCTCATCACTTAAAGGTTAGTGTACCCCAATACTCTGTAAACGTTCAAAGGTCTGCCTGGTTCCTAGCAGGGAGAAGAGCACACTGCTGATCACTTAAAGGTTAGTGTGCCCCAATACTCTGTAAACGTTCAAAGGTCTGCCTGGTTCCTAGCAGGGAGAAGAGCACACTGCTCATCACTTAAAGGTTAGTGTGCCCCAATACTCTGTAAACGTTCAAAGGTCTGCCTGGTTCCTAGCAGGGAGAAGAGCACACTGCTCATCACTTAAAGATTAGTGTGCCCCAATACTCTGTAAACGTTCAAAGGTCTGCCTGGTTCCTAGCAGGGAGAAGAGCCCACTGCTCATCACTTAAAGGTTAGTGTACCCCAATACTCTGTAAACGTTCAAAGGTCTGCCTGGTTCCTAGCAGGGAGAAGAGCACACTGCTCATCACTTAAAGGTTAGTGTGCCCCAATACTCTGTAAACGTTCAAAAGGTCTGCCTGGTTCCTGACAGGGAGAAGAGCACACTGCTCATCACTTAAAGGTTAGTGTGCCCCAATACTCTGTAAACGTTCAAAGGCCTGCCTGGTTCCTAGCAGGGAGAAGAGCGCACTGCTCATCACTTAAAGGTTAGTGTGCCCCAATACTCTGTAAACGTTCAAAGGTCTGCCTGGTTCCTAGCAGGGAGAAGAGCACACTGCTCATCACTTAAAGGTTAGTGTGCCCCAATACTCTGTAAACGTTCAAAGGTCTGCCTGGTTCCTAGCAGGGAGAAGAGCCCACTGCTCATCACTTAAAGGTTAGTGTGCCCCAATACTCTGTAAACGTTCAAAGGTCTGCCTGGTTCCTAGCAGGGAGAAGAGCACACTGCTCATCACTTAAAGGTTAGTGTGCCCCAATACTCTGTAAACGTTCAAAGGTCTGCCTGGTTCCTAGCAGGGAGGAGAGCACACTGCTCATCACTTAAAGGTTAGTGTGCCCCAATACTCTGTAAACGTTCAAAAGGTCTGCCTGGTTCCTAGCAGGGAGAAGAGCCCACTGCTCATCACTTAAAGGTTAGTGTACCCCAATACTCTGTAAACGTTCAAAGGTCTGCCTGGTTCCTAGCAGGGAGAAGAGCCCACTGCTCATCACTTAAAGGTTAGTGTGCCCCCATACTCTGTAAACGATCAAAGGTCTGCCTGGTTCCTAGCAGGGAGAAGAGCACACTGCTCATCACTTAAAGGTTAGTGTGCCCCCATACTCTGTAAACGTTCAAAGGTCTGCCTGGTTCCTAGCAGGGAGGAGAGCACACTGCTCATCACTTAAAGGTTAGTGTACCCCAATACTCTGTAAACGTTCAAAGGTCTGCCTGGTTCCTAGCAGGGAGGAGAGCACACTGCTCATCACTTAAAGGTTAGTGTACCCCAATACTCTGTAAACGTTCAAAGGTCTGCCTGGTTCCTAGCAGGGAGGAGAGCACACTGCTCATCACTTAAAAGTTAGTGGGCCCCAATACTCTGTAAACGTTCAAAAGGTCTGCCTGGTTCCTAGCAGGGAGAAGAGCACACTGCTGATCACTTAAAGGTTAGTGTGCCCCAATACTCTGTAAACGTTCAAAAGGTCTGCCTGGTTCCTGACAGGGAGAAGAGCACACTGCTCATCACTTAAAGGTTAGTGTGCCCCAATACTCTGTAAACGTTCAAAAGGTCTGCCTGGTTCCTGACAGGGAGAAGAGCACACTGCTCATCACTTAAAGGTTAGTGTGCCCCAATACTCTGTAAACGTTCAAAGGTCTGCCTGGTTCCTCGCAGGGAGAAGAGCACACTGCTCATCACTTAAAGGTTAGTGTGCCCCAATACTCTGTAAACGTTCAAAGGTCTGCCTGGTTCCTAGCAGGGAGAAGAGCACACTGCTGATCACTTAAAGGTTAGTGTGCCCCAATACTCTGTAAACGTTCAAAAGGTCTGCCTGGTTCCTGACAGGGAGAAGAGCACACTGCTCATCACCTAAAGGTTAGTGTGCCCCAATACTCTGTAAACGTTCAAAGGTCTGCCTGGTTCCTAGCAGGGAGGAGAGCACACTGCTCATCACCTAAAGGTTAGTGTGCCCCAATACTCTGTAAACGTTCAAAGGTCTGCCTGGTTCCTAGCAGGGAGGAGAGCACACTGCTCATCACTTAAAGGTTAGTGTGCCCCAATACTCTGTAAACGTTCAAAAGGTCTGCCTGGTTCCTAGCAGGGAGAAGAGCCCACTGCTCATCACTTAAAGGTTAGTGTACCCCAATACTCTGTAAACGTTCAAAGGTCTGCCTGGTTCCTAGCAGGGAGAAGAGCCCACTGCTCATCACTTAAAGGTTAGTGTACCCCAATACTCTGTAAACGTTCAAAAGGTCTGCCTGGTTCCTAGCAGGGAGGAGAGCACACTGCTCATCACTTAAAGGTTAGTGTACCCCAATACTCTGTAAACGTTCAAAGGTCTGCCTGGTTCCTAGCAGGGAGGAGAGCACACTGCTCATCACTTAAAAGTTAGTGGGCCCCAATACTCTGTAAACGTTCAAAAGGTCTGCCTGGTTCCTAGCAGGGAGAAGAGCACACTGCTCATCACTTAAAGGTTAGTGTGCCCCAATACTCTGTAAACGTTCAAAAGGTCTGCCTAGTTCCTGACAGGGAGAAGAGCACACTGCTCATCACTTAAAGGTTAGTGTGCCCCAATACTCTGTAAACGTTCAAAGGTCTGCCTGGTTCCTAGCAGGGAGAAGAGCACACTGCTCATCACTTAAAGGTTAGTGTGCCCCAATACTCTGTAAACGTTCAAAGGTCTGCCTGGTTCCTAGCAGGGAGAAGAGCACACTGCTGATCACTTAAAGGTTAGTGTGCCCCAATACTCTGTAAACGTTCAAAAGGTCTGCCTGGTTCCTGACAGGGAGAAGAGCACACTGCTCATCACTTAAAGGTTAGTGTGCCCCAATACTCTGTAAACGTTCAAAGGTCTGCCTGGTTCCTAGCAGGGAGAAGAGCACACTGCTCATCACCTAAAGGTTAGTGTGCCCCAATACTCTGTAAACGTTCAAAGGTCTGCCTGGTTCCTAGCAGGGAGGAGAGCACACTGCTCATCACTTAAAGGTTAGTGTGCCCCAATACTCTGTAAACGTTCAAAGGTCTGCCTGGTTCCTAGCAGGGAGAAGAGCACACTGCTCATCACTTAAAGGTTAGTGTGCCCCCATACTCTGTAAACGTTCAAAGGTCTGCCTGGTTCCTAGCAGGGAGAAGAGCCCACTGCTCATCACTTAAAGGTTAGTGTGCCCCAATACTCTGTAAACGTTCAAAGGTCTGCCTGGTTCCGAGCAGGGAGAAGAGCACACTGCTCATCACTTAAAGGTTAGTGTGCCCCAATACTCTGTAAACGTTCAAAGGTCTGCCTGGTTCCTAGCAGGGAGAAGAGCACACTGCTCATCACTTAAAGGTTAGTGTGCCCCAATACTCTGTAAACGTTCAAAGGTCTGCCTGGTTCCGAGCAGGGAGAAGAGCACACTGCTCATCACTTAAAGGTTAGTGTGCCCCAATACTCTGTAAACGTTCAAAGGTCTGCCTGGTTCCTAGCAGGGAGAAGAGCCCACTGCTCATCACTTAAAGGTTAGTGTACTCCAATACTCTGTAAACGTTCAAAGGTCTGCCTGGTTCCTAGCAGGGAGGAGAGCACACTGCTCATCACTTAAAGGTTAGTGTGCCCCAATACTCTGTAAACGTTCAAAGGTCTGCCTGGTTCCTAGCAGGGAGGAGAGCACACTGCTCATCACTTAAAAGTTAGTGGGCCCCAATACTCTGTAAACGTTCAAAAGGTCTGCCTGGTTCCTAGCAGGGAGAAGAGCCCACTGCTCATCACTTAAAGGTTAGTGTGCCCCAATACTCTGTAAACGTTCAAAGGTCTGCCTGGTTCCGAGCAGGGAGAAGAGCACACTGCTCATCACTTAAAGGTTAGTGTGCCCCAATACTCTGTAAACGTTCAAAGGTCTGCCTGGTTCCTAGCAGGGAGAAGAGCACACTGCTCATCACTTAAAGGTTAGTGTGCCCCAATACTCTGTAAACGTTCAAAGGTCTGCCTGGTTCCGAGCAGGGAGAAGAGCACACTGCTCATCACTTAAAGGTTAGTGTGCCCCAATACTCTGTAAACGTTCAAAGGTCTGCCTGGTTCCTAGCAGGGAGAAGAGCCCACTGCTCATCACTTAAAGGTTAGTGTACTCCAATACTCTGTAAACGTTCAAAGGTCTGCCTGGTTCCTAGCAGGGAGGAGAGCACACTGCTCATCACTTAAAGGTTAGTGTGCCCCAATACTCTGTAAACGTTCAAAGGTCTGCCTGGTTCCTAGCAGGGAGGAGAGCACACTGCTCATCACTTAAAAGTTAGTGGGCCCCAATACTCTGTAAACGTTCAAAAGGTCTGCCTGGTTCCTAGCAGGGAGAAGAGCACACTGCTCATCACTTAAAGGTTAGTGTGCCCCAATACTCTGTAAACGTTCAAAAGGTCTGCCTAGTTCCTGACAGGGAGAAGAGCACACTGCTCATCACTTAAAGGTTAGTGTGCCCCAATACTCTGTAAACGTTCAAAGGTCTGCCTGGTTCCTAGCAGGGAGAAGAGCACACTGCTCATCACTTAAAGGTTAGTGTGCCCCAATACTCTGTAAACGTTCAAAGGTCTGCCTGGTTCCTAGCAGGGAGAAGAGCACACTGCTGATCACTTAAAGGTTAGTGTGCCCCAATACTCTGTAAACGTTCAAAAGGTCTGCCTGGTTCCTGACAGGGAGAAGAGCACACTGCTCATCACTTAAAGGTTAGTGTACCCCAATACTCTGTAAACGTTCAAAGGTCTGCCTGGTTAGTAGCAGGGAGAAGAGCACACTGCTCATCACTCAAAGGTTAGTGTGCCCCAATACTCTGTAAACGTTCAAAGGTCTGCCTGGTTCCTAGCAGGGAGGAGAGCACACTGCTCATCACCTAAAGGTTAGTGTGCCCCAATACTCTGTAAACGTTCAAAGGTCTGCCTGGTTCCTAGCAGGGAGGAGAGCACACTGCTCATCACTTAAAGGTTAGTGTGCCCCAATACTCTGTAAACGTTCAAAGGTCTGCCTGGTTCCTAGCAGGGAGGAGAGCACACTGCTCATCACTTAAAGGTTAGTGTGCCCCAATACTCTGTAAACGTTCAAAGGTCTGCCTGGTTCCTAGCAGGGAGAAGAGCACACTGCTCATCACTTAAAGGTTAGTGTACCCCAATACTCTGTAAACGTTCAAAAGGTCTGCCTGGTTCCTAGCAGGGAGAAGAGCCCACTGCTCGTCACTTAAAGGTTAGTGTACCCCAATACTCTGTAAACGTTCAAAGGTCTGCCTGGTTCCTAGCAGGGAGAAGAGCACACTGCTGATCACTTAAAGGTTAGTGTACCCCAATACTCTGTAAACGTTCAAAGGTCTGCCTGGTTCCTAGCAGGGAGAAGAGCACACTGCTGATCACTTAAAGGTTAGTGTGCCCCAATACTCTGTAAACGTTCAAAAGGTCTGCCTGGTTCCTAGCAGGGAGAAGAGCCCACTGCTCATCCCTTAAAGTTGAGTGTGCCCCAATACTCTGTAAACGTTCAAAGGTCTGCCTGGTTCCTAGCAGGGAGAAGAGCACACTGCTCATCACTTAAAGGTTAGTGTGCCCCAATACTCTGTAAACGTTCAAAGGTCTGCCTGGTTCCTAGCAGGGAGAAGAGCACACTGCTCATCACTTAAAGGTTAGTGTGGCCCAATACTCTGTAAACGTTCAAAGGTCTGCCTGGTTCCGAGCAGGGAGAAGAGCACACTGCTCATCACTTAAAGGTTAGTGTGCCCCAATACTCTGTAAACGTTCAAAGGTCTGCCTGGTTCCTAGCAGGGAGAAGAGCCCACTGCTCATCACTTAAAGGTTAGTGTGCCCCAATACTCTGTAAACGTTCCAAGGTCTGCCTGGTTCCTAGCAGGGAGGAGAGCACACTGCTCATCACTTAAAGGTTAGTGTGCTCCAATACTCTGTAAACGTTCAAAGGTCTGCCTGTTTCCTAGCAGGGAGGAGAGCACACTGCTCATCACTTAAAGGTTAGTGTGCCCCAATACTCTGTAAACGTTCAAAGGTCTGCCTGGTTCCTAGCAGGGAGGAGAGCACACTGCTCATCACTTAAAGGTTAGTGTGCCCCAATACTCTGTAAACGTTCAAAAGGTCTGCCTGGTTCCTAGCAGGGAGAAGAGCCCACTGCTCATCACTTAAAGGTTAGTGTACCCCAATACTCTGTAAACGTTCAAAGGTCTGCCTGGTTCCTAGCAGGGAGAAGAGCCCACTGCTCATCACTTAAAGGTTAGTGTGCCCCAATACTCTGTAAACGTTCAAAGGTCTGCCTGGTTCCTAGCAGGGAGAAGAGCACACTGCTCATCACTTAAAGGTTAGTGTGCCCCCATACTCTGTAAACGTTCAAAGGTCTGCCTGGTTCCTGACAGGGAGAAGAGCACACTGCTCATCACTTAAAAGTTAGTGGGCCCCAATACTCTGTAAACGTTCAAAAGGTCTGCCTGGTTCCTAGCAGGGAGAAAAGCACACTGCTGATCACTTAAAGGTTAGTGTGCCCCAATACTCTGTAAACGTTCAAAGGTCTGCCTGGTTCCTAGCAGGGAGAAGAGCCCACTGCTCATCACTTAAAGGTTGGTGTACCCCAATACTCTGCAAACGTTCAAAGGTCTGCCTGGTTCCTAGCAGGGACAAGAGCACACTGCTCATCACTTAAAGGTTAGTGTGCCCCAATACTCTGTAAACGTTCAAAGGTCTGCCTGTTTCCTAGCAGGGAGGAGAGCACACTGCTCATCACTTAAAGGTTAGTGTGCCCCAATACTCTGTAAACGTTCAAAAGGTCTGCCTGGTTCCTAGCAGGGAGAAGAGCCCACTGCTCATCACTTAAAGGTTAGTGTACCCCAATACTCTGTAAACGTTCAAAGGTCTGCCTGGTTCCTAGCAGGGAGAAGAGCCCACTGCTCATCACTTAAAGGTTAGTGTGCCCCAATACTCTGTAAACGTTCAAAGGTCTGCCTGGTTCCTAGCAGGGAGAAGAGCACACTGCTCATCACTTAAAGGTTAGTGTGCCCCCATACTCTGTAAACGATTAAAGGTCTGCCTGGTTCCTAGCAGGGAGAAGAGCACACTGCTCATCACTTAAAGGTTAGTGTACCCCAATACTCTGTAAACGTTCAAAGGTCTGCCTGGTTCCTAGCAGGGAGGAGAGCACACTGCTCATCACTTAAAGGTTAGTGTACCCCAATACTCTGTAAACGTTCAAAGGTCTGCCTGGTTCCTAGCAGGGAGGAGAGCACACTGCTCATCACTTAAAAGTTAGTGGGCCCCAATACTCAGTAAACGTTCAAAAGGTCTGCCTGGTTCCTAGCAGGGAGAAGAGCACACTGCTGATCACTTAAAGGTTAGTGGGCCCCAATACTCTGTAAACGTTCAAAAGGTCTGCCTAGTTCCTGACAGGGAGAAGAGCACACTGCTCATCACTTAAAGGTTAGTGTGCCCCAATACTCTGTAAACGTTCAAAGGTCTGCCTGGTTCCTAGCAGGGAGAAGAGCACACTGCTCATCACTTAAAGGTTAGTGTGCCCCAATACTCTGTAAACGTTCAAAGGTCTGCCTGGTTCCTAGCAGGGAGAAGAGCACACTGCTGATCACTTAAAGGTTAGTGTGCCCCAATACTCTGTAAACGTTCAAAAGGTCTGCCTGGTTCCTGACAGGGAGAAGAGCCCACTGCTCATCACTTAAAGGTTAGTGTGCCCCAATACTCTGTAAACGTTCAAAGGTCTGCCTGGTTCCGAGCAGGGAGAAGAGCACACTGCTCATCACTTAAAGGTTAGTGTGGCCCAATACTCTGTAAACGTTCAAAGGTCTGCCTGGTTCCTAGCAGGGAGAAGAGCACACTGCTCATCACTTAAAGGTTAGTGTGCCCCAATACTCTGTAAACGTTCAAAGGTCTGCCTGGTTCCTAGCAGGGAGAAGAGCACACTGCTCATCACTTAAAGGTTAGTGTGGCCCAATACTCTGTAAACGTTCAAAGGTCTGCCTGGTTCCTAGCAGGGAGAAGAGCACACTGCTCATCACTTAAAGGTTAGTGTGCCCCAATACTCTGTAAACGTTCAAAGGTCTGCCTGGTTCCTAGCAGGGAGAAGAGCACACTGCTCATCACCTAAAGGTTAGTGTGCCCCAATACTCTGTAAACGTTCAAAGGTCTGCCTGGTTCCTAGCAGGGAGGAGAGCACACTGCTCATCACTTAAAGGTTAGTGTGCCCCAATACTCTGTAAACGTTCAAAAGGTCTGCCTGGTTCCTAGCAGGGAGAAGAGCCCACTGCTCATCACTTAAAGGTTAGTGTACCCCAATACTCTGTAAACGTTCAAAGGTCTGCCTGGTTCCTAGCAGGGAAAAGAGCACACTGCTGATCACTTAAAGGTTAGTGTGCCCCAATACTCTGTAAACGTTCAACGGTCTGCCTGGTTCCTAGCAGGGAGAAGAGCACACTGCTCATCACTTAAAGGTTAGTGTGCCCCAATACTCTGTAAACGTTCAAAGGTCTGCCTGGTTCCTAGCAGGGAGAAGAGCACACTGCTCATCACTTAAAGATTAGTGTGCCCCAATACTCTGTAAACGTTCAAAGGTCTGCCTGGTTCCTAGCAGGGAGAAGAGCACACTGCTCATCACTTAAAGGTTAGTGTACCCCAATACTCTGTAAACGTTCAAAGGTCTGCCTGGTTCCTAGCAGGGAGAAGAGCACACTGCTCATCACTTAAAGGTTAGTGTGCCCCAATACTCTGTAAACGTTCAAAGGTCTGCCTGGTTCCTAGCAGGGAGAAGAGCACACTGCTCATCACTTAAAGGTTAGTGTGCCCCAATACTGTGTAAACGTTCAAAGGTCTGCCTGTTTCCTAGCAGGGAGGAGAGCACACTGCTCATCACTTAAAGGTTAGTGTGCCCCCATACTCTGTAAACGTTCAAAGGTCTGCCTGGTTCCTAGCAGGGAGAAGAGCCCACTGCTCATCACTTAAAGGTTAGTGTGCCCCAATACTCTGTAAACGTTCAAAAGGTCTGCCTAGTTCCTGACAGGGAGAAGAGCACACTGCTCATCACTTAAAGGTTAGTGTGCCCCAATACTCTGTAAACGTTCAAAGGTCTGCCTGGTTCCTAGCAGGGAGAAGAGCACACTGCTCATCACTTAAAGGTTAGTGTGCCCCAATACTCTGTAAACGTTCAAAGGTCTGCCTGGTTCCTAGCAGGGAGAAGAGCACACTGCTGATCACTTAAAGGTTAGTGTGCCCCAATACTCTGTAAACGTTCAAAAGGTCTGCCTGGTTCCTGACAGGGAGAAGAGCACACTGCTCATCACTTAAAGGTTAGTGTGCCCCAATACTCTGTAAACGTTCAAAGGTCTGCCTGGTTCCTAGCAGGGAGAAGAGCACACTGCTCATCACTTAAAGATTAGTGTGCCCCAATACTCTGTAAACGTTCAAAGGTCTGCCTGGTTCCTAGCAGGGAGAAGAGCCCACTGCTCATCACTTAAAGGTTAGTGTACCCCAATACTCTGTAAACGTTCAAAGGTCTGCCTGGTTCCTAGCAGGGAGAAGAGCACACTGCTCATCACTTAAAGGTTAGTGTGCCCCAATACTCTGTAAACGTTCAAAGGTCTGCCTGGTTCCTAGCAGGGAGAAGAGCACACTGCTCATCACTTAAAGGTTAGTGTGCCCCAATACTGTGTAAACGTTCAAAGGTCTGCCTGTTTCCTAGCAGGGAGGAGAGCACACTGCTCATCACTTAAAGGTTAGTGTGCCCCCATACTCTGTAAACGTTCAAAGGTCTGCCTGGTTCCTAGCAGGGAGAAGAGCCCACTGCTCATCACTTAAAGGTTAGTGTGCCCCAATACTCTGTAAACGTTCAAAAGGTCTGCCTAGTTCCTGACAGGGAGAAGAGCACACTGCTCATCACTTAAAGGTTAGTGTGCCCCAATACTCTGTAAACGTTCAAAGGTCTGCCTGGTTCCTAGCAGGGAGAAGAGCACACTGCTCATCACTTAAAGGTTAGTGTGCCCCAATACTCTGTAAACGTTCAAAGGTCTGCCTGGTTCCTAGCAGGGAGAAGAGCACACTGCTGATCACTTAAAGGTTAGTGTGCCCCAATACTCTGTAAACGTTCAAAAGGTCTGCCTGGTTCCTGACAGGGAGAAGAGCACACTGCTCATCACTTAAAGGTTAGTGTGCCCCAATACTCTGTAAACGTTCAAAGGTCTGCCTGGTTCCTAGCAGGGAGAAGAGCACACTGCTCATCACCTAAAGGTTAGTGTGCCCCCATACTCTGTAAACGTTCAAAGGTCTGCCTGGTTCCTAGCAGGGAGGAGAGCACACTGCTCATCACTTAAAGGTTAGTGTGCCCCAATACTCTGTAAACGTTCAAAAGGTCTGCCTGGTTCCTAGCAGGGAGAAGAGCCCACTGCTCATCACTTAAAGGTTAGTGTACCCCAATACTCTGTAAACGTTCAAAGGTCTGCCTGGTTCCTAGCAGGGAGAAGAGCACACTGCTGATCACTTAAAGGTTAGTGTGCCCCAATACTCTGTAAACGTTCAAAGGTCTGCCTGGTTCCTAGCAGGGAGAAGAGCACACTGCTCATCACTTAAAGGTTAGTGTGCCCCAATACTCTGTAAAAGTTCAAAGGTCTGCCTGGTTCCTAGCAGGGAGAAGAGCACACTGCTCATCACTTAAAGATTAGTGTGCCCCAATACTCTGTAAACGTTCAAAGGTCTGCCTGGTTCCTAGCAGGGAGAAGAGCCCACTGCTCATCACTTAAAGGTTAGTGTACCCCAATACTCTGTAAACGTTCAAAGGTCTGCCTGGTTCCTAGCAGGGAGAAGAGCACACTGCTCATCACTTAAAGGTTAGTGTGCCCCAATACTCTGTAAACGTTCAAAAGGTCTGCCTGGTTCCTGACAGGGAGAAGAGCCCACTGCTCATCACTTAAAGGTTAGTGTGCCCCAATACTCTGTAAACGTTCAAAGGTCTGCCTGGTTCCTAGCAGGGAGAAGAGCGCACTGCTCATCACTTAAAGGTTAGTGTGCCCAAATACTCTGTAAACGTTCAAAGGTCTGCCTGGTTCCTAGCAGGGAGAAGAGCACACTGCTCATCACTTAAAGGTTAGTGTGCCCCAATACTCTGTAAACGTTCAAAGGTCTGCCTGGTTCCTAGCAGGGAGAAGAGCCCACTGCTCATCACTTAAAGGTTAGTGTGCCCCAATACTCTGTAAACGTTCAAAGGTCTGCCTGGTTCCTAGCAGGGAGAAGAGCACACTGCTCATCACTTAAAGGTTAGTGTGCCCCAATACTCTGTAAACGTTCAAAGGTCTGCCTGGTTCCTAGCAGGGAGGAGAGCACACTGCTCATCACTTAAAGGTTAGTGTACCCCAATACTCTGTAAACGTTCAAAGGTCTGCCTGGTTCCTAGCAGGGAGGAGAGCACACTGCTCATCACTTAATCTTTAGTGTACCCCAATACTCTGTAAACGTTCAAAGGTCTGCCTGGTTCCTAGCAGGGAGGAGAGCACACTGCTCATCACTTAAAAGTTAGTGGGCCCCAATACTCTGTAAACGTTCAAAAGGTCTGCCTGGTTCCTAGCAGGGAGAAGAGCACACTGCTGATCACTTAAAGGTTAGTGTGCCCCAATACTCTGTAAACGTTCAAAAGGTCTGCCTAGTTCCTGACAGGGAGAAGAGCACACTGCTCATCACTTAAAGGTTAGTGTGCCCCAATACTCTGTAAACGTTCAAAAGGTCTGCCTGGTTCCTGACAGGGAGAAGAGCACACTGCTCATCACTTAAAGGTTAGTGTGCCCCAATACTCTGTAAACGTTCAAAGGTCTGCCTGGTTCCTCGCAGGGAGAAGAGCACACTGCTCATCACTTAAAGGTTAGTGTGCCCCAATACTCTGTAAACGTTCAAAGGTCTGCCTGGTTCCTAGCAGGGAGAAGAGCACACTGCTGATCACTTAAAGGTTAGTGTGCCCCAATACTCTGTAAACGTTCAAAAGGTCTGCCTGGTTCCTGACAGGGAGAAGAGCACACTGCTCATCACCTAAAGGTTAGTGTGCCCCAATACTCTGTAAACGTTCAAAGGTCTGCCTGGTTCCTAGCAGGGAGGAGAGCACACTGCTCATCACCTAAAGGTTAGTGTGCCCCAATACTCTGTAAACGTTCAAAGGTCTGCCTGGTTCCTAGCAGGGAGGAGAGCACACTGCTCATCACTTAAAGGTTAGTGTGCCCCAATACTCTGTAAACGTTCAAAAGGTCTGCCTGGTTCCTAGCAGGGAGAAGAGCCCACTGCTCATCACTTAAAGGTTAGTGTACCCCAATACTCTGTAAACGTTCAAAGGTCTGCCTGGTTCCTAGCAGGGAGAAGAGCCCACTGCTCATCACTTAAAGGTTAGTGTACCCCAATACTCTGTAAACGTTCAAAAGGTCTGCCTGGTTCCTAGCAGGGAGGAGAGCACACTGCTCATCACTTAAAGGTTAGTGTACCCCAATACTCTGTAAACGTTCAAAGGTCTGCCTGGTTCCTAGCAGGGAGGAGAGCACACTGCTCATCACTTAAAAGTTAGTGGGCCCCAATACTCTGTAAACGTTCAAAAGGTCTGCCTGGTTCCTAGCAGGGAGAAGAGCACACTGCTGATCACTTAAAGGTTAGTGTGCCCCAATACTCTGTAAACGTTCAAAAGGTCTGCCTAGTTCCTGACAGGGAGAAGAGCACACTGCTCATCACTTAAAGGTTAGTGTGCCCCAATACTCTGTAAACGTTCAAAGGTCTGCCTGGTTCCTAGCAGGGAGAAGAGCACACTGCTCATCACTTAAAGGTTAGTGTGCCCCAATACTCTGTAAACGTTCAAAGGTCTGCCTGGTTCCTAGCAGGGAGAAGAGCACACTGCTGATCACTTAAAGGTTAGTGTGCCCCAATACTCTGTAAACGTTCAAAAGGTCTGCCTGGTTCCTGACAGGGAGAAGAGCACACTGCTCATCACTTAAAGGTTAGTGTGCCCCAATACTCTGTAAACGTTCAAAGGTCTGCCTGGTTCCTAGCAGGGAGAAGAGCACACTGCTCATCACCTAAAGGTTAGTGTGCCCCAATACTCTGTAAACGTTCAAAGGTCTGCCTGGTTCCTAGCAGGGAGGAGAGCACACTGCTCATCACTTAAAGGTTAGTGTGCCCCAATACTCTGTAAACGTTCAAAAGGTCTGCCTGGTTCCTAGCAGGGAGAAGAGCCCACTGCTCATCACTTAAAGGTTAGTGTACCCCAATACTCTGTAAACGTTCAAAGGTCTGCCTGGTTCCTAGCAGGGAGAAGAGCACACTGCTGATCACTTAAAGGTTAGTGTGCCCCAATACTCTGTAAACGTTCAAAGGTCTGCCTGGTTCCTAGCAGGGAGAAGAGCCCACTGCTCATCACTTAAAGGTTAGTGTGCCCCAATACTCTGTAAACGTTCAAAGGTCTGCCTGGTTCCTAGCAGGGAGAAGAGCCCACTGCTCATCACTTAAAGGTTAGTGTGCCCCAATACTCTGTAAACGTTCAAAGGTCTGCCTGGTTCCTAGCAGGGAGAAGAGCACACTGCTGATCACTTAAAGGTTAGTGTGCCCCAATACTCTGTAAACGTTCAAAGGTCTGCCTGGTTCCTAGCAGGGAGAAGAGCACACTGCTCATCACTTAAAGGTTAGTGTGCCCCAATACTCTGTAAACGTTTAAAGGTCTGCCTGGTTCCTAGCAGGGAGAAGAGCCCACTGCTCATCACTTAAAGGTTAGTGTACCCCAATACTCTGTAAACGTTCAAAGGTCTGCCTGGTTCCTAGCAGGGAGGAGAGCCCACTGCTCATCACTTAAAGGTTAGTGTGCCCCAATACTCTGTAAACGTTCAAAGGTCTGCCTGGTTCCTAGCAGGGAGGAGAGCACACTGCTCATCACTTAAAAGTTAGTGTGCCCCAATACTCTGTAAACGTTCAAAAGGTCTGCCTGTTTCCTAGCAGGGAGGAGAGCTAACTGCTCATCACTTAAAGGTTAGTGTGCCCCAATACTCTGTAAACGTTCAAAGGTCTGCCTGTTTCCTAGCAGGGAGGAGAGCACACTGCTCATCACTTAAAGGTTAGTGTGCCCCAATACTCTGTAAACGTTCAAAGGTCTGCCTGGTTCCTAGCAGGGAGAAGAGCACACTGCTCATCACTTAAAGGTTAGTGTGCCCCCATACTCTGTAAACGTTCAAAGGTCTGCCTGGTTCCTAGCAGGGAGAAGAGCACACTGCTCATCACTTAAAGGTTAGTGTGCCCCAATACTCTGTAAACGTTCAAAGGTCTGCCTGGTTCCTAGCAGGGAGGAGAGCACACTGCTCATCACTTAAAAGTTAGTGGGCCCCAATACTCTGTAAACGTTCAAAAGGTCTGCCTGGTTCCTAGCAGGGAGAAGAGCACACTGCTCATCACTTAAAGGTTAGTGTGCCCCAATACTCTGTAAACGTTCAAAAGGTCTGCCTGGTTCCTGACAGGGAGAAGAGCACACTGCTCATCACTTAAAGGTTAGTGTACCCCAATACTCTGTAAACGTTCAAAGGTCTGCCTGGTTCCTAGCAGGGAGAAGAGCACACTGCTCATCACTCAAAGGTTAGTGTGCCCCAATACTCTGTAAACGTTCAAAGGTCTGCCTGGTTCCTAGCAGGGAGGAGAGCACACTGCTCATCACCTAAAGGTTAGTGTGCCCCAATACTCTGTAAACGTTCAAAGGTCTGCCTGGTTCCTAGCAGGGAGGAGAGCACACTGCTCATCACTTAAAGGTTAGTGTGCCCCAATACTCTGTAAACGTTCAAAGGTCTGCCTGGTTCCTAGCAGGGAGGAGAGCACACTGCTCATCAATTAAAGGTTAGTGTGCCCCAATACTCTGTAAACGTTCAAAGGTCTGCCTGGTTCCTAGCAGGGAGAAGAGCACACTGCTCGTCACTTAAAGGTTAGTGTACCCCAATACTCTGTAAACGTTCAAAAGGTCTGCCTGGTTCCTAGCAGGGAGAAGAGCCCACTGCTCGTCACTTAAAGGTTAGTGTACCCCAATACTCTGTAAACGTTCAAAGGTCTGCCTGGTTCCTAGCAGGGAGAAGAGCACACTGCTGATCACTTAAAGGTTAGTGTACCCCAATACTCTGTAAACGTTCAAAGGTCTGCCTGGTTCCTAGCAGGGAGAAGAGCACACTGCTGATCACTTAAAGGTTAGTGTGCCCCAATACTCTGTAAACGTTCAAAGGTCTGCCTGGTTCCTAGCAGGGAGAAGAGCACACTGCTCATCACTTAAAGGTTAGTGTGGCCCAATACTCTGTAAACGTTCAAAGGTCTGCCTGGTTCCGAGCAGGGAGAAGAGCACACTGCTCATCACTTAAAGGTTAGTGTGCCCCAATACTCTGTAAACGTTCAAAGGTCTGCCTGGTTCCTAGCAGGGAGAAGAGCACACTGCTCATCACTTAAAGGTTAGTGTGCCCCAATACTCTGTAAACGTTCCAAGGTCTGCCTGGTTCCTAGCAGGGAGGAGAGCACACTGCTCATCACTTAAAGGTTAGTGTGCTCCAATACTCTGTAAACGTTCAAAGGTCTGCCTGTTTCCTAGCAGGGAGGAGAGCACACTGCTCATCACTTAAAGGTTAGTGTGCCCCAATACTCTGTAAACGTTCAAAGGTCTGCCTGGTTCCTAGCAGGGAGGAGAGCACACTGCTCATCACTTAAAGGTTAGTGTGCCCCAATACTCTGTAAACGTTCAAAAGGTCTGCCTGGTTCCTAGCAGGGAGAAGAGCCCACTGCTCATCACTTAAAGGTTAGTTTACCCCAATACTCTGTAAACGTTCAAAGGTCTGCCTGGTTCCTAGCAGGGAGAAGAGCCCACTGCTCATCACTTAAAGGTTAGTGTGCCCCAATACTCTGTAAACGTTCAAAGGTCTGCCTGGTTCCTAGCAGGGAGAAGAGCACACTGCTCATCACTTAAAGGTTAGTGTGCCCCCATACTCTGTAAACGTTCAAAGGTCTGCCTGGTTCCTGACAGGGAGAAGAGCACACTGCTCATCACTTAAAAGTTAGTGGGCCCCAATACTCTGTAAACGTTCAAAAGGTCTGCCTGGTTCCTAGCAGGGAGAAGAGCACACTGCTGATCACTTAAAGGTTAGTGTGCCCCAATACTCTGTAAACGTTCAAAGGTCTGCCTGGTTCCTAGCAGGGAGAAGAGCCCACTGCTCATCACTTAAAGGTTGGTGTACCCCAATACTCTGCAAACGTTCAAAGGTCTGCCTGGTTCCTAGCAGGGAGAAGAGCACACTGCTCATCACTTAAAGGTTAGTGTGCCCCAATACTCTGTAAACGTTCAAAGGTCTGCCTGGTTCCTAGCAGGGAGAAGAGCACACTGCTCATCACTTAAAGGTTAGTGTGCCCCAATACTCTGTAAACGTTCAAAGGTCTGCCTGGTTCCTAGCAGGGAGGAGAGCACACTGCTCATCACTTAAAGGTTAGTGTGCCCCAATACTCTGTAAACGTTCAAAAGGTCTGCCTGGTTCCTAGCAGGGAGAAGAGCCCACTGCTCATCACTTAAAGGTTAGTGTACCCCAATACTCTGTAAACGTTCAAAGGTCTGCCTGGTTCCTAGCAGGGAGAAGAGCCCACTGCTCATCACTTAAAGGTTAGTGTGCCCCAATACTCTGTAAACGTTCAAAGGTCTGCCTGGTTCCTAGCAGGGAGAAGAGCACACTGCTCATCACTTAAAGGTTAGTGTGCCCCCATACTCTGTAAACGATTAAAGGTCTGCCTGGTTCCTAGCAGGGAGAAGAGCACACTGCTCATCACTTAAAGGTTAGTGTACCCCAATACTCTGTAAACGTTCAAAGGTCTGCCTGGTTCCTAGCAGGGAGGAGAGCACACTGCTCATCACTTAAAGGTTAGTGTACCCCAATACTCTGTAAACGTTCAAAGGTCTGCCTGGTTCCTAGCAGGGAGGAGAGCACACTGCTCATCACTTAAAAGTTAGTGGGCCCCAATACTCTGTAAACGTTCAAAAGGTCTGCCTGGTTCCTAGCAGGGAGAAGAGCACACTGCTGATCACTTAAAGGTTAGTGGGCCCCAATACTCTGTAAACGTTCAAAAGGTCTGCCTAGTTCCTGACAGGGAGAAGAGCACACTGATCATCACTTAAAGGTTAGTGTGCCCCAATACTCTGTAAACGTTCAAAGGTCTGCCTGGTTCCTAGCAGGGAGAAGAGCACACTGCTCATCACTTAAAGGTTAGTGTGCCCCAATACTCTGTAAACGTTCAAAGGTCTGCCTGGTTCCTAGCAGGGAGAAGAGCACACTGCTGATCACTTAAAGGTTAGTGTGCCCCAATACTCTGTAAACGTTCAAAAGGTCTGCCTGGTTCCTGACAGGGAGAAGAGCCCACTGCTCATCACTTAAAGGTTAGTGTGCCCCAATACTCTGTAAACGTTCAAAGGTCTGCCTGGTTCCGAGCAGGGAGAAGAGCACACTGCTCATCACTTAAAGGTTAGTGTGGCCCAATACTCTGTAAACGTTCAAAGGTCTGCCTGGTTCCTAGCAGGGAGAAGAGCACACTGCTCATCACTTAAAGGTTAGTGTGCCCCAATACTCTGTAAACGTTCAAAGGTCTGCCTGGTTCTTAGCAGGGAGAAGAGCACACTGCTCATCACTTAAAGGTTAGTGTGGCCCAATACTCTGTAAACGTTCAAAGGTCTGCCTGGTTCCTAGCAGGGAGAAGAGCACACTGCTCATCACTTAAAGGTTAGTGTGCCCCAATACTCTGTAAACGTTCAAAGGTCTGCCTGGTTCCTAGCAGGGAGAAGAGCACACTGCTCATCACCTAAAGGTTAGTGTGCCCCAATACTCTGTAAACGTTCAAAGGTCTGCCTGGTTCCTAGCAGGGAGGAGAGCACACTGCTCATCACTTAAAGGTTAGTGTGCCCCAATACTCTGTAAACGTTCAAAAGGTCTGCCTGGTTCCTAGCAGGGAGAAGAGCCCACTGCTCATCACTTAAAGGTTAGTGTACCCCAATACTCTGTAAACGTTCAAAGGTCTGCCTGGTTCCTAGCAGGGAAAAGAGCACACTGCTGATCACTTAAAGGTTAGTGTGCCCCAATACTCTGTAAACGTTCAACGGTCTGCCTGGTTCCTAGCAGGGGGAAGAGCACACTGCTCATCACTTAAAGGTTAGTGTGCCCCAATACTCTGTAAACGTTCAAAGGTCTGCCTGGTTCCTAGCAGGGAGAAGAGCACACTGCTCAACACTTAAAGATTAGTGTGCCCCAATACTCTGTAAACGTTCAAAGGTCTGCCTGGTTCCTAGCAGGGAGAAGAGCCCACTGCTCATCACTTAAAGGTTAGTGTACCCCAATACTCTGTAAACGTTCAAAGGTCTGCCTGGTTCCTAGCAGGGAGAAGAGCACACTGCTCATCACTTAAAGGTTAGTGTGCCCCAATACTCTGTAAACGTTCAAAGGTCTGCCTGGTTCCTAGCAGGGAGAAGAGCACACTGCTCATCACTTAAAGGTTAGTGTGCCCCAATACTGTGTAAACGTTCAAAGGTCTGCCTGTTTCCTAGCAGGGAGGAGAGCACACTGCTCATCACTTAAAGGTTAGTGTGCCCCCATACTCTGTAAACGTTCAAAGGTCTGCCTGGTTCCTAGCAGGGAGAAGAGCCCACTGCTCATCACTTAAAGGTTAGTGTGCCCCAATACTCTGTAAACGTTCAAAAGGTCTGCCTAGTTCCTGACAGGGAGAAGAGCACACTGCTCATCACTTAAAGGTTAGTGTGCCCCAATACTCTGTAAACGTTCAAAGGTCTGCCTGGTTCCTAGCAGGGAGAAGAGCACACTGCTCATCACTTAAAGGTTAGTGTGCCCCAATACTCTGTAAACGTTCAAAGGTCTGCCTGGTTCCTAGCAGGGAGAAGAGCACACTGCTGATCACTTAAAGGTTAGTGTGCCCCAATACTCTGTAAACGTTCAAAAGGTCTGCCTGGTTCCTGACAGGGAGAAGAGCACACTGCTCATCACTTAAAGGTTAGTGTGCCCCAATACTCTGTAAACGTTCAAAGGTCTGCCTGGTTCCTAGCAGGGAGAAGAGCACACTGCTCATCACCTAAAGGTTAGTGTGCCCCAATACTCTGTAAACGTTCAAAGGTCTGCCTGGTTCCTAGCAGGGAGGAGAGCACACTGCTCATCACTTAAAGGTTAGTGTGCCCCAATACTCTGTAAACGTTCAAAAGGTCTGCCTGGTTCCTAGCAGGGAGAAGAGCCCACTGCTCATCACTTAAAGGTTAGTGTACCCCATTACTCTGTAAACGTTCAAAGGTCTGCCTGGTTCCTAGCAGGGAGAAGAGCACACTGCTCATCACTTAAAGATTAGTGTGCCCCAATACTCTGTAAACGTTCAAAGGTCTGCCTGGTTCCTAGCAGGGAGGAGAGCACACTGCTCATCACCTAAAGGTTAGTGTGCCCCAATACTCTGTAAACGTTCAAAGGTCTGCCTGGTTCCTAGCAGGGAGAAGAGCACACTGCTGATCACTTAAAGGTTAGTGTGCCCCAATACTCTGTAAACGTTCAAAGGTCTGCCTGGTTCCGAGCAGGGAGAAGAGCACACTGCTCATCATTTAAAGGTTAGTGTGCCCCAATACTCTGTAAACGTTCAAAGGTCTGCCTGGTTCCTAGCAGGGAGAAGAGCACACTGCTGATCACTTAAAGGTTAGTGTACCCCAATACTCTGTAAACGTTCAAAGGTCTGCCTGGTTCCTAGCAGGGAGAAGAGCACACTGCTCATCACTTAAAGGTTAGTGTGCCCCAATACTCTGTAAACGTTCAAAGGTCTGCCTGGTTCCTAGCAGGGAGAAGAGCACACTGCTCATCACTTAAAGATTAGTGTGCCCCAATACACTGTAAACGTTCAAAAGTCTGCCTGGTTCCTAGCAGGGAGAAGAGCCCACTGCTCATCACTTAAAGGTTAGTGTACCCCAATACTCTGTAAACGTTCAAAGGTCTGCCTGGTTCCTAGCAGGGAGAAGAGCACACTGCTGATCACTTAAAGGTTAGTGTGCCCCAATACTCTGTAAACGTTCAAAGGTCTGCCTGGTTCCTAGCAGGGAGAAGAGCACACTGCTCATCACTTAAAGATTAGTGTGCCCCAATACTCTGTAAACGTTCAAAGGTCTGCCTGGTTCCTAGCAGGGAGAAGAGCACACTGCTCATCAATTAAAGGTTAGTGTGCCCCAATACTCTGTAAACGTTCAAAGGTCTGCCTGGTTCCTAGCAGGGAGAAGAGCACACTGCTCATCACCCAAAGGTTAGTGTGCCCCAATACTCTGTAAACGTTCAAAAGGTCTGCCTAGTTCCTGACAGGGAGAAGAGCACACTGCTCATCACTTAAAGGTTAGTGTGCCCCAATACTCTGTAAACGTTCAAAGGTCTGCCTGGTTCCTAGCAGGGAGAAGAGCACACTGCTCATCACTTAAAGATTAGTGTGCCCCAATACTCTGTAAACGTTCAAAGGTCTGCCTGGTTCCGAGCAGGGAGAAGAGCACACTGCTCATCACTTAAAGGTTAGTGTGCCCCAATACTCTGTAAACGTTCAAAAGGTCTGCCTGGTTCCTAGCAGGGAGAAGAGCCCACTGCTCATCACTTAAAGGTTAGTGTACCCCAATACTCTGTAAACGTTCAAAGGTCTGCCTGGTTCCTAGCAGGGAGAAGAGCACACTGCTCATCACTTAAAGGTTAGTGTGCCCCAATACTCTGTAAACGTTCAAAGGTCTGCCTGGTTCCTAGCAGGGAGAAGAGCACACTGCTCATCACTTAAAGATTAGTGTGCCCCAATACTCTGTAAACGTTCAAAGGTCTGCCTGGTTCCTAGCAGGGAGAAGAGCACACTGCTCATCAATTAAAGGTTAGTGTGCCCCAATACTCTGTAAACGTTCAAAGGTCTGCCTGGTTCCGAGCAGGGAGAAGAGCACACTGCTCATCACTTAAAGGTTAGTGTGCCCCAATACTCTGTAAACGTTCAAAAGGTCTGCCTGGTTCCTAGCAGGGAGAAGAGCCCACTGCTCATCACTTAAAGGTTAGTGTACCCCAATACTCTGTAAACGTTCAAAGGTCTGCCTGGTTCCTAGCAGGGAGAAGAGCCCACTGCTCATCACTTAAAGGTTAGTGTGCCCCAATACTCTGTAAACGTTCAAAGGTCTGCCTGGTTCCTAGCAGGGAGAAGAGCACACTGCTCATCACTTATCATCCCGCTAATCAAATTGATCCAATCCTTTGGGGTCAAAACAATAAATTACGCGGATGATACACAGCTTATTCTCTCGTGGGAAGGTGAAGATGCCATTTCCTTCTCAACCTTCCACGACTGCTTGAGAGAGACGGCTGGATGGCTACATAGTAACTCCCTCCAGTTCAACTCCGCGAAAACGGAGGTCCTGTTCTGTTCAGGCACTAAGATTCCCCGTCAGTTTCCGAACGAATTCTGGCCCCCGGAGTTCAGAGATAAACCTCTGCCAGTTCCTTCGGTGCGCAACCTGAGAGCCATGCTGAACAACAAATTAAGTATGGAAACCCAGGTGACAAAAACCGTGGGGATCTGCACTGCCCTGCTCCGATCACTGCGGAAAATTATGCCTCTCCTCCCGGCACAAGCCAGGGCGTCGATAGTCAGGTGCACGATACTCAGTCGCCTTGACTATTGTAACGCCCTGCTCCTGGAGTCTCCAGTCACGATACTGGACCGACTACAGCGAATTCAATCTGCCGCCGCCAAGCTGGCTCTTGGCTGGACGAGAAGGGCCTCAGCCACAGCAGCTCTGGCTGAGCTACACTGGCTACCCCTAAAACAAAGAGTGGCCTTCAAGTCCCTCTGCATTGTCTTTAAGGCACTGCATGGACTTGGACCTAAACCTCTGCAAGCCCTGTTCCGGTGGTACACTCCTGCCAGAGACCTACGTTCATCTTCTGCTTGTCTGGTAAAGGTACCCAGATTTAACAGAACTAGAACAGGGGGCAGATCATTCAGTGTAGCTGCGGCCAAGCTGTGGAACAGCCTGCCCACTGACATACGTCAGATATCACAGCTTCTTCCCTTCAGGAGACGCATTAAGACATGGCTCTTCCCCAAATAAACTGTCCGTCTGACTGTTCTTCCGGTTTACCGTTAACAGAGTAATTTCCAGCGCCAGGAAGCCTGCAAGGTGTCTGTTCGCGCTTTATAAATTCTCTAAATAAATAATAAATAAACTTAAAGGTTAGTGTGCCCCCATACTCTGTAAACGATTAAAGGTCTGCCTGGTTCCTAGCAGGGAGAAGAGCACACTGCTCATCACTTAAAGGTTAGTGTGCTCCAATACTCTGTAAACGTTCAAAGGTCTGCCTGGTTCCTAGCAGGGAGAAGAGCACACTGCTCATCACTTAAAGGTTAGTGTACCCCAATACTCTGTAAACGTTCAAAGGTCTGCCTGGTTCCTAGCAGGGAGAAGAGCACACTGCTCATCACTTAAAGATTAGTGTGCCCCAATACTCTGTAAACGTTCAAAGGTCTGCCTGGTTCCTAGCAGGGAGAAGAGCACACTGCTCATCACTTAAAGGTTAGTGTACCCCAATACTCTGTAAACGTTCAAAGGTCTGCCTGGTTCCTAGCAGGGAGAAGAGCACACTGCTCATCACTTAAAGGTTAGTGTGCCCCAATACTCTGTAAACGTTCAAAGGTCTGCCTGTTTCCTAGCAGGGAGGAGAGCACACTGCTCATCACTTAAAGGTTAGTGTGCCCCAATACTCTGTAAACGTTCAAAGGTCTGCCTGGTTCCTAGCAGGGAGGAGAGCACACTGCTCATCACTTAAAGGTTAGTGTGCCCCAATACTCTGTAAACGTTCAAAAGGTCTGCCTGGTTCCTAGCAGGGAGAAGAGCCCACTGCTCATCACTTAAAGGTTAGTGTACCCCAATACTCTGTAAACGTTCAAAGGTCTGCCTGGTTCCTAGCAGGGAGAAGAGCCCACTGCTCATCACTTAAAGGTTAGTGTGCCCCAATACTCTGTAAACGTTCAAAGGTCTGCCTGGTTCCTAGCAGGGAGAAGAGCACACTTCTCATCACTTAAAGGTTAGTGTGCCCCAATACTCTGTAAATGTTCAAAGGTCTGCCTGGTTCCTAGCAGGGAGGAGAGCACACTGCTCATCACTTAAAGGTTAGTGTACCCCAATACTCTGTAAACGTTCAAAGGTCTGCCTGGTTCCTAGCAGGGAGGAGAGCACACTGCTCATCACTTAAAGGTTAGTGTACCCCAATACTCTGTAAACGTTCAAAGGTCTGCCTGGTTCCTAGCAGGGAGAAGAGCACACTGCTCATCACTTAAAGATTAGTGTGCCCCAATACTCTGTAAACGTTCAAAGGTCTGCCTGGTTCCTAGCAGGGAGAAGAGCACACTGCTCATCACTTAAAGGTTAGTGTACCCCAATACTCTGTAAACGTTCAAAGGTCTGCCTGGTTCCTAGCAGGGAGAAGAGCACACTGCTCATCACTTAAAGGTTAGTGTGCCCCAATACTCTGTAAACGTTCAAAGGTCTGCCTGTTTCCTAGCAGGGAGGAGAGCACACTGCTCATCACTTAAAGGTTAGTGTGCCCCAATACTCTGTAAACGTTCAAAGGTCTGCCTGGTTCCTAGCAGGGAGGAGAGCACACTGCTCATCACTTAAAGGTTAGTGTGCCCCAATACTCTGTAAACGTTCAAAAGGTCTGCCTGGTTCCTAGCAGGGAGAAGAGCCCACTGCTCATCACTTAAAGGTTAGTGTACCCCAATACTCTGTAAACGTTCAAAGGTCTGCCTGGTTCCTAGCAGGGAGAAGAGCCCACTGCTCATCACTTAAAGGTTAGTGTGCCCCAATACTCTGTAAACGTTCAAAGGTCTGCCTGGTTCCTAGCAGGGAGAAGAGCACACTTCTCATCACTTAAAGGTTAGTGTGCCCCAATACTCTGTAAATGTTCAAAGGTCTGCCTGGTTCCTAGCAGGGAGGAGAGCACACTGCTCATCACTTAAAGGTTAGTGTACCCCAATACTCTGTAAACGTTCAAAGGTCTGCCTGGTTCCTAGCAGGGAGGAGAGCACACTGCTCATCACTTAAAGGTTAGTGTACCCCAATACTCTGTAAACGTTCAAAGGTCTGCCTGGTTCCTAGCAGGGAGGAGAGCGCACTGCTCATCACTTAAAGGTTAGTGTACCCCAATACTCTGTAAACGTTCAAAGGTCTGCCTGGTTCCTAGCAGGGAGGAGAGCGCACTGCTCATCACTTAAAGGTTAGTGTGCCCCAATACTCTGTAAACGTTCAAAGGTCTGCCTGGCTCCTAGCTGGGAGAAGAGCGCACTGCTCAGCACTTAAAGGTTAGTGTGCCCCAATACTCTGTAAACGTTCAAAGGTCTGCCTGGTTCCTAGCAGGGAGAAGAGCACACTGCTCATCACTTAAAGGTTAGTGTGCCCCAATACTCTGTAAACGTTCAAAAGGTCTGCCTTGTTCCTAGCAGGGAGAAGAGCACACTGCTGATCACTTATAGGTTAGTGTGCCCCAATACTCTGTAAACGTTCAAAAGGTCTGCCTAGTTCCTGACAGGGAGAAGAGCACACTGCTCATCACTTAAAGGTTAGTGTGCCCCAATACTCTGTAAACGTTCAAAGGTCTGCCTGGTTCCTAGCAGGGAGAAGAGCACACTGCTCATCACTTAAAGGTTAGTGTGCCCCAATACTCTGTAAACGTTCAAAGGTCTGCCTGGTTCCTAGCAGGGAGAAGAGCACACTGCTGATCACTTAAAGGTTAGTGTGCCCCAATACTCTGTAAACGTTCAAAAGGTCTGCCTGGTTCCTGACAGGGAGAAGAGCACACTGCTCATCACTTAAAGGTTAGTGTGCCCCAATACTCTGTAAACGTTCAAAGGTCTGCCTGGTTCCTAGCAGGGAGAAGAGCACACTGCTCATCACCTAAAGGTTAGTGTGCCCCAATACTCTGTAAACGTTCAAAGGTCTGCCTGGTTCCTAGCAGGGAGGAGAGCACACTGCTCATCACTTAAAGGTTAGTGTGCCCCAATACTCGGTAAACGTTCAAAGGTCTGCCTGGTTCCTAGCAGGGAGAAGAGCCCACTGCTCATCACTTAAAGGTTAGTGTGCCCCCATACTCTGTAAACGTTCAAAGGTCTGCCTGGTTCCTAGCAGGGAGAAGAGCACACTGCTCATCACTTAAAGGTTAGTGTGCCCCAATACTCTGTAAACGTTCAAAGGTCTGCCTGGTTCCTAGCAGGGAGAAGAGCCCACTGCTCATCACTTAAAGGTTAGTGTGCCCCAATACTCTGTAAACGTTCAAAGGTCTGCCTGGTTCCTAGCAGGGAGAAGAGCCCACTGCTCATCACTTAAAGGTTAGTGTGCCCCAATACTCTGTAAACGTTCAAAAGGTCTGCCTGGTTCCTGACAGGGAGAAGAGCCCACTGCTCATCACTTAAAGGTTAGTGTGCCCCAATACTCTGTAAACGTTCAAAGGTCTGCCTGGTTCCTAGCAGGGAGAAGAGCACACTGCTCATCACTTAAAGATTAGTGTGCCCCAATACTCTGTAAACGTTCAAAGGTCTGCCTGGTTCCTAGCAGGGAGAAGAGCACACTGCTCATCACTTAAAGATTAGTGTGCCCCAATACTCTGTAAACGTTCAAAGGTCTGCCTGGTTCCTAGCAGGGAGAAGAGCACACTGCTCATCACTTAAAGGTTAGTGTGCCCCAATACTGTGTAAACGTTCAAAGGTCTGCCTGTTTCCTAGCAGGGAAGAGAGCACACTGCTCATCACTTAAAGGTTAGTGTGCCCCAATACTCTGTAAACGTTCAAAGGTCTGCCTGGTTCCTAGCAGGGAGGAGAGCACACTGCTCATCACTTAAAGGTTAGTGTGCCCCAATACTCTGTAAACGTTCAAAAGGTCTGCCTGGTTCCTAGCAGGGAGAAGAGCCCACTGCTCATCACTTAAAGGTTAGTGTACCCCAATACTCTGTAAACGTTCAAAGGTCTGCCTGGTTCCTAGCAGGGAGAAGAGCACACTGCTCATCACTTAAAGGTTAGTGTACCCCAATACTCTGTAAACGTTCAAAGGTCTGCCTGGTTCCTAGCAGGGAGGAGAGCACACTGCTCATCACTTAAAGGTTAGTGTACCCCAATACTCTGTAAACGTTCAAAGGTCTGCCTGGTTCCTAGCAGGGAGGAGAGCACACTGCTCATCACTTAAAGGTTAGTGTACCCCAATACTCTGTAAACGTTCAAAGGTCTGCCTGGTTCCTAGCAGGGAGGAGAGCACACTGCTCATCACTTAAAAGTTAGTGGGCCCCAATACTCTGTAAACGTTCAAAAGGTCTGCCTGGTTCCTAGCAGGGAGAAGAGCACACTGCTGATCACTTAAAGGTTAGTGTGCCCCAATACTCTGTAAACGTTCAAAAGGTCTGCCTGGTTCCTGACAGGGAGAAGAGCACACTGCTGATCACTTAAAGGTTAGTGTGCCCCAATACTCTGTAAACGTTCAAAGGTCTGCCTGGTTCCTAGCAGGGAGAAGAGCACACTGCTCATCACTTAAAGGTTAGTGTGCCCCAATACTCTGTAAACGTTCAAAGGTCTGCCTGGTTCCTAGCAGGGAGAAGAGCACACTGCTGATCACTTAAAGGTTAGTGTGCCCCAATACTCTGTAAACGTTCAAAAGGTCTGCCTGGTTCCTGACAGGGAGAAGAGCACACTGCTGATCACTTAAAGGTTAGTGTGCCCCAATACTCTGTAAACGTTCAAAGGTCTGCCTGGTTCCTAGCAGGGAGAAGAGCACACTGCTGATCACTTAAAGGTTAGTGTGCCCCAATACTCTGTAAACGTTCAAAGGTCTGCCTGGTTCCTAGCAGGGAGAAGAGCACACTGCTCATCACTTAAAGGTTAGTGTGCCCCAATACTCTGTAAACGTTCAAAAGGTCTGCCTGGTTCCTGACAGGGAGAAGAGCACACTGCTCATCACTTAAAGGTTAGTGTGCCCCAATACTCTGTAAACGTTCAAAAGGTCTGCCTGGTTCCTGACAGGGAGAAGAGCACACTGCTCATCACTTAAAGGTTAGTGTGCCCCAATACTCTGTAAACGTTCAAAGGTCTGCCTGGTTCCTAGCAGGGAGAAGAGCACACTGCTCATCACCTAAAGGTTAGTGTGCCCCAATACTCTGTAAACGTTCAAAGGTCTGCCTGGTTCCTAGCAGGAGGAGAGCACACTGCTCATCACTTAAAGGTTAGTGTGCCCCAATACTCTGTAAACGTTCAAAAGGTCTGCCTGGTTCCTAGCAGGGAGAAGAGCCCACTGCTCATCACTTAAAGGTTAGTGTACCCCAATACTCTGTAAACGTTCAAAGGTCTGCCTGGTTCCTAGCACGGAGAAGAGCACACTGCTCATCACTTAAAGGTTAGTGTGCCCCAATACTCTGTAAACGTTCAAAGGTCTGCCTGGTTCCTAGCAGGGAGAAGAGCACACTGCTCATCACTTAAAGATTAGTGTGCCCCAATACTCTGTAAACGTTCAAAGGTCTGCCTGGTTCCTAGCAGGGAGAAGAGCCCACTGCTCATCACTTAAAGGTTAGTGTACCCCAATACTCTGTAAACGTTTAAAGGTCTGCCTGGTTCCTAGCAGGGAGAAGAGCACACTGCTCATCACTTAAAGGTTAGTGTGCCCCAATACTGTGTAAACGTTCAAAGGTCTGCCTGGTTCCTAGCAGGGAGGAGAGCACACTGCTCATCACTTAAAGGTTAGTGTGCCCCAATACTCTGTAAACGTTCAAAAGGTCTGCCTGGTTCCTAGCAGGGAGAAGAGCCCACTGCTCATCACTTAAAGGTTAGTGTACCCCAATACTCTGTAAACGTTCAAAGGTCTGCCTGGTTCCTAGCAGGGAGAAGAGCCCACTGCTCATCACTTAAAGGTTAGTGTGCCCCAATACTCTGTAAACGTTCAAAGGTCTGCCTGGTTCCTAGCAGGGAGAAGAGCCCACTGCTCATCACTTAAAGGTTAGTGTGCCCCCATACTCTGTAAACGTTCAAAGGTCTGCCTGGTTCCTAGCAGGGAGAAGAGCCCACTGCTCATCACTTAAAGGTTAGTGTGCCCCCATACTCTGTAAACGTTCAAAGGTCTGCCTGGTTCCTAGCAGGGAGAAGAGCCCACTGCTCATCACTTAAAGGTTAGTGTGCCCCAATACTCTGTAAACGTTCAAAGGTCTGCCTGGTTCCTAGCAGGGAGAAGAGCCCACTGCTCATCACTTAAAGGTTAGTGTGCCCCAATACTCTGTAAACGTTCAAAAGGTCTGCCTAGTTCCTGACAGGGAGAAGAGCACACTGCTCATCACTTAAAGGTTAGTGTGCCCCAATACTCTGTAAACGTTCAAAGGTCTGCCTGGTTCCTAGCAGGGAGAAGAGCACACTGCTCATCACTTAAAGGTTAGTGTGCCCCAATACTCTGTAAACGTTTAAAGGTCTGCCTGGTTCCTAGCAGGGAGAAGAGCACACTGCTGATCACTTAAAGGTTAGTGTGCCCCAATACTCTGTAAACGTTCAAAAGGTCTGCCTGGTTCCTGACAGGGAGAAGAGCACACTGCTCATCACTTAAAGGTTAGTGTGCCCCAATACTCTGTAAACGTTCAAAGGTCTGCCTGGTTCCTAGCAGGGAGAAGAGCACACTGCTAATCACCTAAAGGTTAGTGTGCCCCAATACTCTGTAAACGTTCAAAGGTCTGCCTGGTTCCTAGCAGGGAGAAGAGCACACTGCTGATCACTTAAAGGTTAGTGTGCCCCAATACTCTGTAAACGTTCAAAGGTCTGCCTGGTTCCTAGCAGGGAGAAGAGCACACTGCTCATCACTTAAAGATTAGTGTGCCCCAATACTCTGTAAACGTTCAAAGGTCTGCCTGGTTCCTAGCAGGGAGAAGAGCACACTGCTCATCAATTAAAGGTTAGTGTGCCCCAATACTCTGTAAACGTTCAAAGGTCTGCCTGGTTCCTAGCAGGGAGAAGAGCACACTGCTCATCACCCAAAGGTTAGTGTGCCCCAATACTCTGTAAACGTTCAAAAGGTCTGCCTAGTTCCTGACAGGGAGAAGAGCACACTGCTCATCACTTAAAGGTTAGTGTGCCCCAATACTCTGTAAACGTTCAAAGGTCTGCCTGGTTCCTAGCAGGGAGAAGAGCACACTGCTCATCACTTAAAGATTAGTGTGCCCCAATACTCTGTAAACGTTCAAAGGTCTGCCTGGTTCCTAGCAGGGAGAAGAGCACACTGCTCATCAATTAAAGGTTAGTGTGCCCCAATACTCAGTAAACGTTCAAAGGTCTGCCTGGTTCCTAGCTGGGAGAAGAGCACACTGCTCATCAATTAAAGGTTAGTGTGCCCCAATACTCTGTAAACGTTCAAAGGTCTGCCTGGTTCCGAGCAGGGAGAAGAGCACACTGCTCATCACTTAAAGGTTAGTGTGCCCCAATACTCTGTAAACGTTCAAAAGGTCTGCCTGGTTCCTAGCAGGGAGAAGAGCCCACTGCTCATCACTTAAAGGTTAGTGTACCCCAATACTCTGTAAACGTTCAAAGGTCTGCCTGGTTCCTAGCAGGGAGAAGAGCACACTGCTCATCACTTAAAGGTTAGTGTGCCCCAATACTCTGTACACGTTCAAAGGTCTGCCTGGTTCCTAGCAGGGAGAAGAGCACACTGCTCATCACTTAAAGATTAGTGTGCCCCAATACTCTGTAAACGTTCAAAGGTCTGCCTGGTTCCTAGCAGGGAGAAGAGCACACTGCTCATCAATTAAAGGTTAGTGTGCCCCAATACTCAGTAAACGTTCAAAGGTCTGCCTGGTTCCTAGCTGGGAGAAGAGCACACTGCTCATCAATTAAAGGTTAGTGTGCCCCAATACTCTGTAAACGTTCAAAGGTCTGCCTGGTTCCGAGCAGGGAGAAGAGCACACTGCTCATCACTTAAAGGTTAGTGTGCCCCAATACTCTGTAAACGTTCAAAAGGTCTGCCTGGTTCCTAGCAGGGAGAAGAGCCCACTGCTCATCACTTAAAGGTTAGTGTACCCCAATACTCTGTAAACGTTCAAAGGTCTGCCTGGTTCCTAGCAGGGAGGAGAGCACACTGCTCATCACTTAAAGGTTAGTGTACCCCAATACTCTGTAAACGTTCAAAGGTCTGCCTGGTTCCTAGCAGGGAGGAGAGCACACTGCTCATCACTTAAAGGTTAGTGTGCCCCCATACTCTGTAAACGATTAAAGGTCTGCCTGGTTCCTAGCAGGGAGGAGAGCACACTGCTCATCACTTAAAGGTTAGTGTACCCCAATACTCTGTAAACGTTCAAAGGTCTGCCTGGTTCCTAGCAGGGAGGAGAGCACACTGCTCATCACTTAAAAGTTAGTGGGCCCCAATACTCTGTAAACGTTCAAAAGGTCTGCCTGGTTCCTAGCAGGGAGAAGAGCACACTGCTCATCACTTAAAGGTTAGTGTGCCCCAATACTCTGTAAACGTTCAAAAGGTCTGCCTAGTTCCTGACAGGGAGAAGAGCACACTGCTCATCACTTAAAGGTTAGTGTGCCCCAATACTCTGTAAACGTTCAAAGGTCTGCCTGGTTCCTAGCAGGGAGAAGAGCACACTGCTGATCACTTAAAGGTTAGTGTGCCCCAATACTCTGTAAACGTTCAAAAGGTCTGCCTGGTTCCTGACAGGGAGAAGAGCACACTGCTGATCACTTAAAGGTTAGTGTGCCCCAATACTCTGTAAACGTTCAAAGGTCTGCCTGGTTCCGAGCAGGGAGAAGAGCACACTGCTCATCACTTAAAGGTTAGTGTGCCCCAATACTCTGTAAACGTTCAAAGGTCTGCCTGGTTCCTAGCAGGGAGAAGAGCACACTGCTCATCACCTAAAGGTTAGTGTGCCCCAATACTCTGTAAACGTTCAAAGGTCTGCCTGGTTCCTAGCAGGGAGGAGAGCACACTGCTCATCACTTAAAGGTTAGTGTGCCCCAATACTCAGTAAACGTTCAAAGGTCTGCCTGGTTCCTAGCTGGGAGAAGAGCACACTGCTCATCAATTAAAGGTTAGTGTGCCCCAATACTCTGTAAACGTTCAAAGGTCTGCCTGGTTCCGAGCAGGGAGAAGAGCACACTGCTCATCACTTAAAGGTTAGTGTGCCCCAATACTCTGTAAACGTTCAAAGGTCTGCCTGGTTCCTAGCAGGGAGAAGAGCACACTGCTCATCACTTAAAGGTTAGTGTGCCCCAATACTCTGTAAACGTTCAAAGGTCTGCCTGTTTCCTAGCAGGGAGGAGAGCACACTGCTCATCACTTAAAGGTTAGTGTGCCCCAATACTCTGTAAACGTTCAAAGGTCTGCCTGGTTCCTAGCAGGGAGGAGAGCACACTGCTCATCACTTAAAGGTTAGTGTGCCCCAATACTCTGTAAACGTTCAAAAGGTCTGCCTGGTTCCTAGCAGGGAGAAGAGCCCACTGCTCATCACTTAAAGGTTAGTGTACCCCAATACTCTGTAAACGTTCAAAGGTCTGCCTGGTTCCTAGCAGGGAGAAGAGCCCACTGCTCATCACTTAAAGGTTAGTGTGCCCCAATACTCTGTAAACGTTCAAAGGTCTGCCTGGTTCCTAGCAGGGAGAAGAGCACACTGCTCATCACTTAAAGGTTAGTGTGCCCCCATACTCTGTAAACGATTAAAGGTCTGCCTGGTTCCTAGCAGGGAGGAGAGCACACTGCTCATCACTTAAAGGTTAGTGTACCCCAATACTCTGTAAACGTTCAAAGGTCTGCCTGGTTCCTAGCAGAGAGGAGAGCACACTGCTCATCACTTAAAAGTTAGTGGGCCCCAATACTCTGTAAACGTTCAAAAGGTCTGCCTGGTTCCTAGCAGGGAGAAGAGCACACTGCTCATCACTTAAAGGTTAGTGTGCCCCAATACTCTGTAAACGTTCAAAGGTCTGCCTGGTTCCTAGCAGGGAGAAGAGTACACTGCTCATCACTTAAAGATTAGTGTGCCCCAATACTCTGTAAACGTTCAAAGGTCTGCCTGGTTCCTAGCAGGGAGAAGAGCACACTGCTGATCACTTAAAGGTTAGTGTGCCCCAATACTCTGTAAACGTTCAAAAGGTCTGCCTAGTTCCTGACAGGGAGAAGAGCACACTGCTCATCACTTAAAGGTTAGTGTGCCCCAATACTCTGTAAACGTTCAAAGGTCTGCCTGGTTCCTAGCAGGGAGAAGAGCACACTGCTGATCACTTAAAGGTTAGTGTGCCCCAATACTCTGTAAACGTTCAAAAGGTCTGCCTGGTTCCTGACAGGGAGAAGAGCACACTGCTGATCACTTAAAGGTTAGTGTGCCCCAATACTCTGTAAACGTTCAAAGGTCTGCCTGGTTCCGAGCAGGGAGAAGAGCACACTGCTCATCACTTAAAGGTTAGTGTGCCCCAATACTCTGTAAACGTTCAAAGGTCTGCCTGGTTCCTAGCAGGGAGAAGAGCACACTGCTCATCACCTAAAGGTTAGTGTGCCCCAATACTCTGTAAACGTTCAAAGGTCTGCCTGGTTCCTAGCAGGGAGGAGAGCACACTGCTCATCACTTAAAGGTTAGTGTGCCCCAATACTCTGTAAACGTTCAAAGGTCTGCCTGGTTCCTAGCAGGGAGAAGAGTACACTGCTCATCACTTAAAGATTAGTGTGCCCCAATACTCTGTAAACGTTCAAAGGTCTGCCTGGTTCCTATCAGGGAGAAGAGCACACTGCTCATCACTTAAAGGTTAGTGTACCCCAATACTCTGTAAACGTTCAAAGGTCTGCCTGGTTCCTAGCAGGGAGAAGAGCACACTGCTGATCACTTAAAGGTTAGTGTGCCCCAATACTCTGTAAACGTTCAAAGGTCTGCCTGGTTCCTAGCAGGGAGAAGAGCACACTGCTGATCACTTAAAGGTTAGTGTGCCCCAATACTCTGTAAACGTTCAAAGGTCTGCCTGGTTCCTAGCAGGGAGAAGAGCACACTGCTCATCACTTAAAGATTAGTGTGCCCCAATACTCTGTAAACGTTCAAAGGTCTGCCTGGTTCCTAGCAGGGAGAAGAGCCCACTGCTCATCACTTAAAGGTTAGTGTACCCCAATACTCTGTAAACGTTCAAAGGTCTGCCTGGTTCCTAGCAGGGAGAAGAGCACACTGCTCATCACTTAAAGGTTAGTGTGCCCCAATACTCTGTAAACGTTCAAAGGTCTGCCTGGTTCCTAGCAGGGAGAAGAGCACACTGCTCATCACTTAAAGGTTAGTCTGCCCCAATACTGTGTAAACGTTCAAAGGTCTGCCTGTTTCCTAGCAGGGAGGAGAGCACACTGCTCATCACTTAAAGGTTAGTGTGCCCCAATACTCTGTAAACGTTCAAAGGTCTGCCTGGTTCCTAGCAGGGAGGAAAGCACACTGCTCATCACTTAAAGGTTAGTGTGCCCCAATACTCTGTAAACGTTCAAAATGTCTGCCTGGTTCCTAGCAGGGAGAAGAGCCCACTGCTCATCACTTAAAGGTTAGTGTACCCCAATACTCTGTAAACGTTCAAAGGTCTGCCTGGTTCCTAGCAGGGAGAAGAGCCCACTGCTCATCACTTAAAGGTTAGTGTGCCCCAATACTCTGTAAACGTTCAAAGGTCTGCCTGGTTCCTAGCAGGGAGAAGAGCACACTGCTCATCACTTAAAGGTTAGTGTGCCCCCATACTCTGTAAACGATTAAAGGTCTGCCTGGTTCCTAGCAGGGAGGAGAGCACACTGCTCATCACTTAAAGGTTAGTGTACCCCAATACTCTGTAAACGTTCAAAGGTCTGCCTGGTTCCTAGCAGGGAGGAGAGCACACTGCTCATCACTTAAAAGTTAGTGGGCCCCAATACTCTGTAAACGTTCAAAAGGTCTGCCTGGTTCCTAGCAGGGAGAAGAGCACACTGCTCATCACTTAAAGGTTAGTGTGCCCCAATACTCTGTAAACGTTCAAAAGGTCTGCCTAGTTCCTGACAGGGAGAAGAGCACACTGCTCATCACTTAAAGGTTAGTGTGCCCCAATACTCTGTAAACGTTCAAAGGTCTGCCTGGTTCCTAGCAGGGAGAAGAGCACACTGCTGATCACTTAAAGGTTAGTGTGCCCCAATACTCTGTAAACGTTCAAAAGGTCTGCCTGGTTCCTGACAGGGAGAAGAGCACACTGCTGATCACTTAAAGGTTAGTGTGCCCCAATACTCTGTAAACGTTCAAAGGTCTGCCTGGTTCCGAGCAGGGAGAAGAGCACACTGCTCATCATTTAAAGGTTAGTGTGCCCCAATACTCTGTAAACGTTCAAAGGTCTGCCTGGTTCCTAGCAGGGAGAAGAGCACACTGCTCATCACTTAAAGGTTAGTGTGCCCCAATACTCTGTAAACGTTCAAAGGTCTGCCTGTTTCCTAGCAGGGAGGAGAGCACACTGCTCATCACTTAAAGGTTAGTGTACCCCAATACTCTGTAAACGTTCAAAGGTCTGCCTGGTTCCTAGCAGGGAGAAGAGCCCACTGCTCATCACTTAAAGGTTAGTGTGCCCCAATACTCTGTAAACGTTCAAAGGTCTGCCTGGTTCCTAGCAGGGAGGAGAGCACACTGCTCATCACTTAAAGGTTAGTGTACCCCAATACTCTGTAAACGTTCAAAGGTCTGCCTGGTTCCTAGCAGGGAGGAGAGCAACTGCTCATCACTTAAAAGTTAGTGGGCCCCAATACTCTGTAAACGTTCAAAAGGTCTGCCTGGTTCCTAGCAGGGAGAAGAGCACACTGCTCATCACTTAAAGGTTAGTGTGCCCCAATACTCTGTAAACGTTCAAAAGGTCTGCCTAGTTCCTGACAGGGAGAAGAGCACACTGCTCATCACTTAAAGGTTAGTGTGCCCCAATACTCTGTAAACGTTCAAAGGTCTGCCTGGTTCCTAGCAGGGAGAAGAGCACACTGCTGATCACTTAAAGGTTAGTGTGCCCCAATACTCTGTAAACGTTCAAAAGGTCTGCCTGGTTCCTGACAGGGAGAAGAGCACACTGCTGATCACTTAAAGGTTAGTGTGCCCCAATACTCTGTAAACGTTCAAAGGTCTGCCTGGTTCCGAGCAGGGAGAAGAGCACACTGCTCATCACTTAAAGGTTAGTGTGCCCCAATACTCTGTAAACGTTCAAAGGTCTGCCTGGTTCCTAGCAGGGAGAAGAGCACACTGCTCATCACCTAAAGGTTAGTGTGCCCCAATACTCTGTAAACGTTCAAAGGTCTGCCTGGTTCCTAGCAGGGAGGAGAGCACACTGCTCATCACTTAAAGGTTAGTGTGCCCCAATACTCTGTAAACGTTCAAAGGTCTGCCTGGTTCCTAGCAGGGAGAAGAGTACACTGCTCATCACTTAAAGATTAGTGTGCCCCAATACTCTGTAAACGTTCAAAGGTCTGCCTGGTTCCTATCAGGGAGAAGAGCACACTGCTCATCACTTAAAGGTTAGTGTACCCCAATACTCTGTAAACGTTCAAAGGTCTGCCTGGTTCCTAGCAGGGAGAAGAGCACACTGCTGATCACTTAAAGGTTAGTGTGCCCCAATACTCTGTAAACGTTCAAAGGTCTGCCTGGTTCCTAGCAGGGAGAAGAGCACACTGCTGATCACTTAAAGGTTAGTGTGCCCCAATACTCTGTAAACGTTCAAAGGTCTGCCTGGTTCCTAGCAGGGAGGAGAGCACACTGCTCATCACTTAAAGATTAGTGTGCCCCAATACTCTGTAAACGTTCAAAGGTCTGCCTGGTTCCTAGCAGGGAGAAGAGCCCACTGCTCATCACTTAAAGGTTAGTGTACCCCAATACTCTGTAAACGTTCAAAGGTCTGCCTGGTTCCTAGCAGGGAGAAGAGCACACTGCTCATCACTTAAAGGTTAGTGTGCCCCAATACTCTGTAAACGTTCAAAGGTCTGCCTGGTTCCTAGCAGGGAGAAGAGCCCACTGCTCATCACTTAAAGGTTAGTGTGCCCCAATACTCTGTAAACGTTCAAAGGTCTGCCTAGTTCCTAGCAGGGAGAAGAGCCCACTGCTCATCACTTAAAGGTTAGTGTGCCCCCATACTCTGTAAACGTTCAAAGGTCTGCCTGGTTCCTAGCAGGGAGAAGAGCACACTGCTCATCACTTAAAGGTTAGTGTGCCCCAATACTCTGTAAACGTTCAAAGGTCTGCCTGGTTCCTAGCAGGGAGAAGAGCACACTGCTCATCACTTAAAGGTTAGTGTGCCCCAATACTCTGTAAACGTTCAAAAGGTCTGCCTAGTTCCTGACAGGGAGAGGGGCACACTGCTCATCACTTAAAGGTTAGTGTGCCCCAATACTCTGTAAACGTTCAAAGGTCTGCCTGGTTCCTAGCAGGGAGAAGAGCACACTGCTCATCACCTAAAGGTTAGTGTGCCCCAATACTCTGTAAACGTTCAAAGGTCTGCCTGGTTCCTAGCAGGGAGGAGAGCACACTGCTCATCACTTAAAGGTTAGTGTGCCCCAATACTCTGTAAACGTTCAAAAGGTCTGCCTGGTTCCTAGCAGGGAGAAGAGCACACTGCTCATCACTTAAAGGTTAGTGTACCCCAATACTCTGTAAACGTTCAAAGGTCTGCCTGGTTCCTAGCAGGGAGAAGAGCACACTGCTGATCACTTAAAGGTTAGTGTGCCCCAATACTCTGTAAACGTTCAAAGGTCTGCCTGGTTCCTAGCAGGGAGAAGAGCACACTGCTCATCACTTAAAGATTAGTGTGCCCCAATACACTGTAAACGTTCAAAAGTCTGCCTGGTTCCTAGCAGGGAGAAGAGCCCACTGCTCATCACTTAAAGGTTAGTGTACCCCAATACTCTGTAAACGTTCAAAAGGTCTGCCTGGTTCCTAGCAGGGAGAAGAGCACACTGCTGATCACTTAAAGGTTAGTGTGCCCCAATACTCTGTAAACGTTCAAAAGGTCTGCCTGGTTCCTGACAGGGAGAAGAGCACACTGCTCATCACTTAAAGGTTAGTGTGCCCCAATACTCTGTAAACGTTCAAAGGTCTGCCTGGTTCCTAGCAGGGAGAAGAGCACACTGCTCATCACTTAAAGGTTAGTGTGCCCCAATACTCTGTAAACGTTCAAAGGTCTGCCTGGTTCCTAGCAGGGAGAAGAGCACACTGCTGATCACTTAAAGGTTAGTGTGCCCCAATACTCTGTAAACGTTCAAAAGGTCTGCCTGGTTCCTGACAGGGAGAAGAGCACACTGCTGATCACTTAAAGGTTAGTGTGCCCCAATACTCTGTAAACGTTCAAAGGTCTGCCTGGTTCCTAGCAGGGAGAAGAGCACACTGCTGATCACTTAAAGGTTAGTGTGCCCCAATACTCTGTAAACGTTCAAAGGTCTGCCTGGTTCCTAGCAGGGAGAAGAGCACACTGCTCATCACTTAAAGGTTAGTGTGCCCCAATACTCTGTAAACGTTCAAAGGTCTGCCTGGTTCCTAGCAGGGAGAAGAGCACACTGCTCATCACTTAAAGGTTAGTGTGCCCCAATACTCTGTAAACGTTCAAAAGGTCTGCCTGGTTCCTGACAGGGAGAAGAGCACACTGCTCATCACTTAAAGGTTAGTGTGCCCCAATACTCTGTAAACGTTCAAAGGTCTGCCTGGTTCCTAGCAGGGAGAAGAGCACACTGCTCATCACCTAAAGGTTAGTGTGCCCCAATACTCTGTAAACGTTCAAAGGTCTGCCTGGTTCCTAGCAGGGAGGAGAGCACACTGCTCATCACTTAAAGGTTAGTGTGCCCCAATACTCTGTAAACGTTCAAAAGGTCTGCCTGGTTCCTAGCAGGGAGAAGAGCCCACTGCTCATCACTTAAAGGTTAGTGTACCCCAATACTCTGTAAACGTTCAAAGGTCTGCCTGGTTCCTAGCAGGGAGAAGAGCACACTGCTCATCACTTAAAGGTTAGTGTGCCCCAATACTCTGTAAACGTTCAAAGGTCTGCCTGGTTCCTAGCAGGGAGAAGAGCACACTGCTCATCACTTAAAGATTAGTGTGCCCCAATACTCTGTAAACGTTCAAAGGTCTGCCTGGTTCCTAGCAGGGAGAAGAGCCCACTGCTCATCACTTAAAGGTTAGTGTACCCCAATACTCTGTAAACGTTCAAAGGTCTGCCTGGTTCCTAGCAGGGAGAAGAGCACACTGCTCATCACTTAAAGGTTAGTGTGCCCCAATACTGTGTAAACGTTCAAAGGTCTGCCTGGTTCCTAGCAGGGAGGAGAGCACACTGCTCATCACTTAAAGGTTAGTGTGCCCCAATACTCTGTAAACGTTCAAAAGGTCTGCCTGGTTCCTAGCAGGGAGAAGAGCCCACTGCTCATCACTTAAAGGTTAGTGTACCCCAATACTCTGTAAACGTTCAAAGGTCTGCCTGGTTCCTAGCAGGGAGAAGAGCCCACTGCTCATCACTTAAAGGTTAGTGTGCCCCAATACTCTGTAAACGTTCAAAGGTCTGCCTGGTTCCTAGCAGGGAGAAGAGCCCACTGCTCATCACTTAAAGGTTAGTGTGCCCCCATACTCTGTAAACGTTCAAAGGTCTGCCTGGTTCCTAGCAGGGAGAAGAGCCCACTGCTCATCACTTAAAGGTTAGTGTGCCCCCATACTCTGTAAACGTTCAAAGGTCTGCCTGGTTCCTAGCAGGGAGAAGAGCCCACTGCTCATCACTTAAAGGTTAGTGTGCCCCAATACTCTGTAAACGTTCAAAGGTCTGCCTGGTTCCTAGCAGGGAGAAGAGCCCACTGCTCATCACTTAAAGGTTAGTGTGCCCCAATACTCTGTAAACGTTCAAAAGGTCTGCCTAGTTCCTGACAGGGAGAAGAGCACACTGCTCATCACTTAAAGGTTAGTGTGCCCCAATACTCTGTAAACGTTCAAAGGTCTGCCTGGTTCCTAGCAGGGAGAAGAGCACACTGCTCATCACTTAAAGGTTAGTGTGCCCCAATACTCTGTAAACGTTTAAAGGTCTGCCTGGTTCCTAGCAGGGAGAAGAGCACACTGCTGATCACTTAAAGGTTAGTGTGCCCCAATACTCTGTAAACGTTCAAAAGGTCTGCCTGGTTCCTGACAGGGAGAAGAGCACACTGCTCATCACTTAAAGGTTAGTGTGCCCCAATACTCTGTAAACGTTCAAAGGTCTGCCTGGTTCCTAGCAGGGAGAAGAGCACACTGCTCATCACCTAAAGGTTAGTGTGCCCCAATACTCTGTAAACGTTCAAAGGTCTGCCTGGTTCCTAGCAGGGAGGAGAGCACACTGCTCATCACTTAAAGGTTAGTGTGCCCCAATACTCTGTAAACGTTCAAAAGGTCTGCCTGGTTCCTAGCAGGGAGAAGAGCCCACTGCTCATCACTTAAAGGTTAGTGTACCCCAATACTCTGTAAACGTTCAAAGGTCTGCCTGGTTCCTAGCAGGGAGAAGAGCACACTGCTGATCACTTAAAGGTTAGTGTGCCCCAATACTCTGTAAACGTTCAAAGGTCTGCCTGGTTCCTAGCAGGGAGAAGAGCACACTGCTCATCACTTAAAGATTAGTGTGCCCCAATACTCTGTAAACGTTCAAAGGTCTGCCTGGTTCCTAGCAGGGAGAAGAGCACACTGCTCATCAATTAAAGGTTAGTGTGCCCCAATACTCTGTAAACGTTCAAAGGTCTGCCTGGTTCCTAGCAGGGAGAAGAGCACACTGCTCATCACCCAAAGGTTAGTGTGCCCCAATACTCTGTAAACGTTCAAAAGGTCTGCCTAGTTCCTGACAGGGAGAAGAGCACACTGCTCATCACTTAAAGGTTAGTGTGCCCCAATACTCTGTAAACGTTCAAAGGTCTGCCTGGTTCCTAGCAGGGAGAAGAGCACACTGCTCATCACTTAAAGATTAGTGTGCCTGTTGGACAGGCCACATGAAGGGCCGCTCTCCCCCGGCCCAACCAGGCCTGAGTCCAGTCCCGCAAGTACCACACACCACCATTGCACGTCCTCCGTCCCCTCAGGGACCCCTGCCCTCGAGCATGTCGACCTCGTGGGTCCGATCCACTGCCGGCCCACGCGCCCAGCCTGGGGCGCCATCTTGGACACTCCACCACGAGGCCGCCTGGCCCCCGATCGACCTCAACCCTGGGCCTGGGCCGGCCTCAGACATTCCGGCACCACCCTCCACCCAGGAGGTGAGCGGGCTACTTGGCAAGTCAATGGGAGAAAGAGGTGCCGATGGCTCTCCCCCACCAAGTGCCGCTCGCCCATCGCCTCCCCGGGCGCTGGCTCCACCCCCCTGCTGGGTGTCTGGACTCCCTCATCCCGGACCTCCCGACCTCCAAGTGCGAGGGTCCGGACATCAAAGCACGCCAGCCCTATAACTGGGGCAGCTCCAGAGCAGGAAGGCAGTTGTATCTTGGAGTCGAGAGACGTAAAGAGGAACTCATCCTGGACGGACTACTGGCGCTGCCGTAGCTCTGTCTTGTGCACCATCGTCCTGCCTGTTGGCGCTGCCACAGCCGTCGTAATCTTCATCACCTTCATCGTCGTCGGGACCTGCTGGCGTGGCCGCGGACCGTTGTAACCGCCATCTTCACCGGGACCTGCAGGCTCCGCCGCGGACCGTCGTTTTTCCTTCGTCCATCTCGGGACCTGCCTGGCTCCGCCGCGGCCCGATCATCTAGAACGCCGAGCTCGAGGATTGAGAGCTATTTTCCACTCGTTGGTAACAAAGACTGTCCCGCTACCCCTTTCCTAAACCAGAGACTAGAACCGAGGGGACCCCTGAGTCCAGACCTCCTTGTATCCATCATCGTAACCTAAGAATTGCATATAAAGTCTCGTTAACCTTCAACCTTGTGTGGTGTCCGTCTGTGGGGGGGAAGTTGCTTATCTGTACAGTCGTTGGAGACGGCTCTCCCTGGAGACCTCTCCCCGTAACCTCGGCCGACCCTCCCGGTCCGTCTAACATTGGTGGCCAGCGGCGCGATCCGAATCACCGCATAAACGTACAGAGAGTAGCTCACCCGGTCCGTCTAACAGTGCCCCAATACTCTGTAAACGTTCAAAGGTCTGCCTGGTTCCTAGCAGGGAGAAGAGCACACTGCTCATCAATTAAAGGTTAGTGTGCCCCAATACTCAGTAAACGTTCAAAGGTCTGCCTGGTTCCTAGCTGGGAGAAGAGCACACTGCTCATCAATTAAAGGTTAGTGTGCCCCAATACTCTGTAAACGTTCAAAGGTCTGCCTGGTTCCGAGCAGGGAGAAGAGCACACTGCTCATCACTTAAAGGTTAGTGTGCCCCAATACTCTGTAAACGTTCAAAAGGTCTGCCTGGTTCCTAGCAGGGAGAAGAGCCCACTGCTCATCACTTAAAGGTTAGTGTACCCCAATACTCTGTAAACGTTCAAAGGTCTGCCTGGTTCCTAGCAGGGAGAAGAGCACACTGCTCATCACTTAAAGGTTAGTGTGCCCCAATACTCTGTACACGTTCAAAGGTCTGCCTGGTTCCTAGCAGGGAGAAGAGCACACTGCTCATCACTTAAAGATTAGTGTGCCCCAATACTCTGTAAACGTTCAAAGGTCTGCCTGGTTCCTAGCAGGGAGAAGAGCACACTGCTCATCAATTAAAGGTTAGTGTGCCCCAATACTCTGTAAACGTTCAAAGGTCTGCCTGGTTCCTAGCAGGGAGAAGAGCACACTGCTCATCACTTAAAGATTAGTGTGCCTGTTGGACAGGCCACATGAAGGGCCGCTCTCCCCCGGCCCAACCAGGCCTGAGTCCAGTCCCGCAAGTACCACACACCACCATTGCACGTCCTCCGTCCCCTCAGGGACCCCTGCCCTCGAGCATGTCGACCTCGTGGGTCCGATCCACTGCCGGCCCACGCGCCCAGCCTGGGGCGCCATCTTGGACACTCCACCACGAGGCCGCCTGGCCCCCGATCGACCTCAACCCTGGGCCTGGGCCGGCCTCAGACATTCCGGCACCACCCTCCACCCAGGAGGTGAGCGGGCTACTTGGCAAGTCAATGGGAGAAAGAGGTGCCGATGGCTCTCCCCCACCAAGTGCCGCTCGCCCATCGCCTCCCCGGGCGCTGGCTCCACCCCCCTGCTGGGTGTCTGGACTCCCTCATCCCGGACCTCCCGACCTCCAAGTGCGAGGGTCCGGACATCAAAGCACGCCAGCCCTATAACTGGGGCAGCTCCAGAGCAGGAAGGCAGTTGTATCTTGGAGTCGAGAGACGTAAAGAGGAACTCATCCTGGACGGACTACTGGCGCTGCCGTAGCTCTGTCTTGTGCACCATCGTCCTGCCTGTTGGCGCTGCCACAGCCGTCGTAATCTTCATCACCTTCATCGTCGTCGGGACCTGCTGGCGTGGCCGCGGACCGTTGTAACCGCCATCTTCACCGGGACCTGCAGGCTCCGCCGCGGACCGTCGTTTTTCCTTCGTCCATCTCGGGACCTGCCTGGCTCCGCCGCGGCCCGATCATCTAGAACGCCGAGCTCGAGGATTGAGAGCTATTTTCCACTCGTTGGTAACAAAGACTGTCCCGCTACCCCTTTCCTAAACCAGAGACTAGAACCGAGGGGACCCCTGAGTCCAGACCTCCTTGTATCCATCATCGTAACCTAAGAATTGCATATATAAAGTCTCGTTAACCTTCAACCTTGTGTGGTGTCCGTCTGTGGGGGGGAAGTTGCTTATCTGTACAGTCGTTGGAGACGGCTCTCCCTGGAGACCTCTCCCCGTAACCTCGGCCGACCCTCCCGGTCCGTCTAACATTGGTGGCCAGCGGCGCGATCCGAATCACCGCATAAACGTACAGAGAGTAGCTCACCCGGTCCGTCTAACAGTGCCCCAATACTCTGTAAACGTTCAAAGGTCTGCCTGGTTCCTAGCAGGGAGAAGAGCACACTGCTCATCAATTAAAGGTTAGTGTGCCCCAATACTCAGTAAACGTTCAAAGGTCTGCCTGGTTCCTAGCTGGGAGAAGAGCACACTGCTCATCAATTAAAGGTTAGTGTGCCCCAATACTCTGTAAACGTTCAAAGGTCTGCCTGGTTCCGAGCAGGGAGAAGAGCACACTGCTCATCACTTAAAGGTTAGTGTGCCCCAATACTCTGTAAACGTTCAAAAGGTCTGCCTGGTTCCTAGCAGGGAGAAGAGCCCACTGCTCATCACTTAAAGGTTAGTGTACCCCAATACTCTGTAAACGTTCAAAGGTCTGCCTGGTTCCTAGCAGGGAGAAGAGCACACTGCTCATCACTTAAAGGTTAGTGTGCCCCAATACTCTGTACACGTTCAAAGGTCTGCCTGGTTCCTAGCAGGGAGAAGAGCACACTGCTCATCACTTAAAGATTAGTGTGCCCCAATACTCTGTAAACGTTCAAAGGTCTGCCTGGTTCCTAGCAGGGAGAAGAGCACACTGCTCATCAATTAAAGGTTAGTGTGCCCCAATACTCAGTAAACGTTCAAAGGTCTGCCTGGTTCCTAGCTGGGAGAAGAGCACACTGCTCATCAATTAAAGGTTAGTGTGCCCCAATACTCTGTAAACGTTCAAAGGTCTGCCTGGTTCCGATCAGGGAGAAGAGCACACTGCTCATCACTTAAAGGTTAGTGTGCCCCAATACTCTGTAAACGTTCAAAAGGTCTGCCTGGTTCCTAGCAGGGAGAAGAGCCCACTGCTCATCACTTAAAGGTTAGTGTACCCCAATACTCTGTAAACGTTCAAAGGTCTGCCTGGTTCCTAGCAGGGAGAAGAGCCCACTGCTCATCACTTAAAGGTTAGTGTGCCCCAATACTCTGTAAACGTTCAAAGGTCTGCCTGGTTCCTAGCAGGGAGAAGAGCACACTGCTCATCACTTAAAGGTTAGTGTGCCCCCATACTCTGTAAACGATTAAAGGTCTGCCTGGTTCCTAGCAGGGAGGAGAGCACACTGCTCATCACTTAAAGGTTAGTGTACCCCAATACTCTGTAAACGTTCAAAGGTCTGCCTGGTTCCTAGCAGGGAGGAGAGCACACTGCTCATCACTTAAAAGTTAGTGGGCCCCAATACTCTGTAAACGTTCAAAAGGTCTGCCTGGTTCCTAGCAGGGAGAAGAGCACACTGCTCATCACTTAAAGGTTAGTGTGCCCCAATACTCTGTAAACGTTCAAAAGGTCTGCCTAGTTCCTGACAGGGAGAAGAGCACACTGCTCATCACTTAAAGGTTAGTGTGCCCCAATACTCTGTAAACGTTCAAAGGTCTGCCTGGTTCCTAGCAGGGAGAAGAGCACACTGCTGATCACTTAAAGGTTAGTGTGCCCCAATACTCTGTAAACGTTCAAAAGGTCTGCCTGGTTCCTGACAGGGAGAAGAGCACACTGCTGATCACTTAAAGGTTAGTGTGCCCCAATACTCTGTAAACGTTCAAAGGTCTGCCTGGTTCCGAGCAGGGAGAAGAGCACACTGCTCATCACTTAAAGGTTAGTGTGCCCCAATACTCTGTAAACGTTCAAAGGTCTGCCTGGTTCCTAGCAGGGAGAAGAGCACACTGCTCATCACCTAAAGGTTAGTGTGCCCCAATACTCTGTAAACGTTCAAAGGTCTGCCTGGTTCCTAGCAGGGAGGAGAGCACACTGCTCATCACTTAAAGGTTAGTGTGCCCCAATACTCTGTAAACGTTCAAAGGTCTGCCTGGTTCCTAGCAGGGAGAAGAGTACACTGCTCATCACTTAAAGATTAGTGTGCCCCAATACTCTGTAAACGTTCAAAGGTCTGCCTGGTTCCTATCAGGGAGAAGAGCACACTGCTCATCACTTAAAGATTAGTGTGCCCCAATACTCTGTAAACGTTCAAAGGTCTGCCTGGTTCCTAGCAGGGAGAAGAGCACACTGCTCATCAATTAAAGGTTAGTGTGCCCCAATACTCAGTAAACGTTCAAAGGTCTGCCTGGTTCCTAGCTGGGAGAAGAGCACACTGCTCATCAATTAAAGGTTAGTGTGCCCCAATACTCTGTAAACGTTCAAAGGTCTGCCTGGTTCCGAGCAGGGAGAAGAGCACACTGCTCATCACTTAAAGGTTAGTGTGCCCCAATACTCTGTAAACGTTCAAAGGTCTGCCTGGTTCCTAGCAGGGAGAAGAGCACACTGCTCATCACTTAAAGGTTAGTGTGCCCCAATACTCTGTAAACGTTCAAAGGTCTGCCTGTTTCCTAGCAGGGAGGAGAGCACACTGCTCATCACTTAAAGGTTAGTGTGCCCCAATACTCTGTAAACGTTCAAAGGTCTGCCTGGTTCCTAGCAGGGAGGAGAGCACACTGCTCATCACTTAAAGGTTAGTGTGCCCCAATACTCTGTAAACGTTCAAAAGGTCTGCCTGGTTCCTAGCAGGGAGAAGAGCCCACTGCTCATCACTTAAAGGTTAGTGTACCCCAATACTCTGTAAACGTTCAAAGGTCTGCCTGGTTCCTAGCAGGGAGAAGAGCCCACTGCTCATCACTTAAAGGTTAGTGTGCCCCAATACTCTGTAAACGTTCAAAGGTCTGCCTGGTTCCTAGCAGGGAGAAGAGCACACTGCTCATCACTTAAAGGTTAGTGTGCCCCCATACTCTGTAAACGATTAAAGGTCTGCCTGGTTCCTAGCAGGGAGGAGAGCACACTGCTCATCACTTAAAGGTTAGTGTACCCCAATACTCTGTAAACGTTCAAAGGTCTGCCTGGTTCCTAGCAGGGAGGAGAGCACACTGCTCATCACTTAAAAGTTAGTGGGCCCCAATACTCTGTAAACGTTCAAAAGGTCTGCCTGGTTCCTAGCAGGGAGAAGAGCACACTGCTCATCACTTAAAGGTTAGTGTGCCCCAATACTCTGTAAACGTTCAAAGGTCTGCCTGGTTCCTAGCAGGGAGAAGAGCACACTGCTCATCACTTAAAGATTAGTGTGCCCCAATACTCTGTAAACGTTCAAAGGTCTGCCTGGTTCCTATCAGGGAGAAGAGCACACTGCTCATCACTTAAAGGTTAGTGTGCCCCAATACTCTGTAAACGTTCAAAGGTCTGCCTGGTTCCTAGCAGGGAGAAGAGCACACTGCTGATCACTTAAAGGTTAGTGTGCCCCAATACTCTGTAAACGTTCAAAGGTCTGCCTGGTTCCTAGCAGGGAGAAGAGCACACTGCTGATCACTTAAAGGTTAGTGTGCCCCAATACTCTGTAAACGTTCAAAAGGTCTGCCTAGTTCCTGACAGGGAGAAGAGCACACTGCTCATCACTTAAAGGTTAGTGTGCCCCAATACTCTGTAAACGTTCAAAGGTCTGCCTGGTTCCTAGCAGGGAGAAGAGCACACTGCTGATCACTTAAAGGTTAGTGTGCCCCAATACTCTGTAAACGTTCAAAAGGTCTGCCTGGTTCCTGACAGGGAGAAGAGCACACTGCTGATCACTTAAAGGTTAGTGTGCCCCAATACTCTGTAAACGTTCAAAGGTCTGCCTGGTTCCGAGCAGGGAGAAGAGCACACTGCTCATCACTTAAAGGTTAGTGTGCCCCAATACTCTGTAAACGTTCAAAGGTCTGCCTGGTTCCTAGCAGGGAGAAGAGCACACTGCTCATCACCTAAAGGTTAGTGTGCCCCAATACTCTGTAAACGTTCAAAGGTCTGCCTGGTTCCTAGCAGGGAGGAGAGCACACTGCTCATCACTTAAAGGTTAGTGTGCCCCAATACTCTGTAAACGTTCAAAGGTCTGCCTGGTTCCTAGCAGGGAGAAGAGCACACTGCTCATCACTTAAAGATTAGTGTGCCCCAATACTCTGTAAACGTTCAAAGGTCTGCCTGGTTCCTATCAGGGAGAAGAGCACACTGCTCATCACTTAAAGGTTAGTGTACCCCAATACTCTGTAAACGTTCAAAGGTCTGCCTGGTTCCTAGCAGGGAGAAGAGCACACTGCTGATCACTTAAAGGTTAGTGTGCCCCAATACTCTGTAAACGTTCAAAGGTCTGCCTGGTTCCTAGCAGGGAGAAGAGCACACTGCTGATCACTTAAAGGTTAGTGTGCCCCAATACTCTGTAAACGTTCAAAGGTCTGCCTGGTTCCTAGCAGGGAGAAGAGCACACTGCTCATCACTTAAAGATTAGTGTGCCCCAATACTCTGTAAACGTTCAAAGGTCTGCCTGGTTCCTAGCAGGGAGAAGAGCCCACTGCTCATCACTTAAAGGTTAGTGTACCCCAATACTCTGTAAACGTTCAAAGGTCTGCCTGGTTCCTAGCAGGGAGAAGAGCACACTGCTCATCACTTAAAGGTTAGTGTGCCCCAATACTCTGTAAACGTTCAAAGGTCTGCCTGGTTCCTAGCAGGGAGAAGAGCACACTGCTCATCACTTAAAGGTTAGTCTGCCCCAATACTGTGTAAACGTTCAAAGGTCTGCCTGTTTCCTAGCAGGGAGGAGAGCACACTGCTCATCACTTAAAGGTTAGTGTGCCCCAATACTCTGTAAACGTTCAAAGGTCTGCCTGGTTCCTAGCAGGGAGGAAAGCACACTGCTCATCACTTAAAGGTTAGTGTGCCCCAATACTCTGTAAACGTTCAAAAGGTCTGCCTGTTTCCTAGCAGGGAGGAGAGCCCACTGCTCATCACTTAAAGGTTAGTGTGCCCCAATACTCTGTAAACGTTCAAAGGTCTGCCTGGTTCCTAGCAGGGAGGAAAGCACACTGCTCATCACTTAAAGGTTAGTGTGCCCCCATACTCTGTAAACGATTAAAGGTCTGCCTGGTTCCTAGCAGGGAGGAGAGCACACTGCTCATCACTTAAAGGTTAGTGTACCCCAATACTCTGTAAACGTTCAAAGGTCTGCCTGGTTCCTAGCAGGGAGGAGAGCACACTGCTCATCACTTAAAAGTTAGTGGGCCCCAATACTCTGTAAACGTTCAAAAGGTCTGCCTGGTTCCTAGCAGGGAGAAGAGCACACTGCTCATCACTTAAAGGTTAGTGTGCCCCAATACTCTGTAAACGTTCAAAAGGTCTGCCTAGTTCCTGACAGGGAGAAGAGCACACTGCTCATCACTTAAAGGTTAGTGTGCCCCAATACTCTGTAAACGTTCAAAGGTCTGCCTGGTTCCTAGCAGGGAGAAGAGCACACTGCTGATCACTTAAAGGTTAGTGTGCCCCAATACTCTGTAAACGTTCAAAAGGTCTGCCTGGTTCCTGACAGGGAGAAGAGCACACTGCTGATCACTTAAAGGTTAGTGTGCCCCAATACTCTGTAAACGTTCAAAGGTCTGCCTGGTTCCGAGCAGGGAGAAGAGCACACTGCTCATCATTTAAAGGTTAGTGTGCCCCAATACTCTGTAAACGTTCAAAGGTCTGCCTGGTTCCTAGCAGGGAGAAGAGCACACTGCTCATCACTTAAAGGTTAGTGTGCCCCAATACTCTGTAAACGTTCAAAGGTCTGCCTGTTTCCTAGCAGGGAGGAGAGCACACTGCTCATCACTTAAAGGTTAGTGTGCCCCAATACTCTGTAAACGTTCAAAGGTCTGCCTGGTTCCTAGCAGGGAGAAGAGCACACTGCTCATCACTTAAAGGTTAGTGTGCCCCAATACTCTGTAAACGTTCAAAGGTCTGCCTGTTTCCTAGCAGGGAGGAGAGCACACTGCTCATCACTTAAAGGTTAGTGTGCCCCAATACTCTGTAAACGTTCAAAGGTCTGCCTGGTTCCTAGCAGGGAGGAGAGCACACTGCTCATCACTTAAAGGTTAGTGTGCCCCAATACTCTGTAAACGTTCAAAAGGTCTGCCTGGTTCCTAGCAGGGAGAAGAGCCCACTGCTCATCACTTAAAGGTTAGTGTACCCCAATACTCTGTAAACGTTCAAAGGTCTGCCTGGTTCCTAGCAGGGAGAAGAGCCCACTGCTCATCACTTAAAGGTTAGTGTGCCCCAATACTCTGTAAACGTTCAAAGGTCTGCCTGGTTCCTAGCAGGGAGAAGAGCACACTGCTCATCACTTAAAGGTTAGTGTGCCCCCATACTCTGTAAACGATTAAAGGTCTGCCTGGTTCCTAGCAGGGAGGAGAGCACACTGCTCATCACTTAAAGGTTAGTGTACCCCAATACTCTGTAAACGTTCAAAGGTCTGCCTGGTTCCTAGCAGGGAGGAGAGCACACTGCTCATCACTTAAAAGTTAGTGGGCCCCAATACTCTGTAAACGTTCAAAAGGTCTGCCTGGTTCCTAGCAGGGAGAAGAGCACACTGCTCATCACTTAAAGGTTAGTGTGCCCCAATACTCTGTAAACGTTCAAAAGGTCTGCCTAGTTCCTGACAGGGAGAAGAGCACACTGCTCATCACTTAAAGGTTAGTGTGCCCCAATACTCTGTAAACGTTCAAAGGTCTGCCTGGTTCCTAGCAGGGAGAAGAGCACACTGCTGATCACTTAAAGGTTAGTGTGCCCCAATACTCTGTAAACGTTCAAAAGGTCTGCCTGGTTCCTGACAGGGAGAAGAGCACACTGCTGATCACTTAAAGGTTAGTGTGCCCCAATACTCTGTAAACGTTCAAAGGTCTGCCTGGTTCCGAGCAGGGAGAAGAGCACACTGCTGATCACTTAAAGGTTAGTGTGCCCCAATACTCTGTAAACGTTCAAAAGGTCTGCCTGGTTCCTGACAGGGAGAAGAGCACACTGCTGATCACTTAAAGGTTAGTGTGCCCCAATACTCTGTAAACGTTCAAAGGTCTGCCTGGTTCCTAGCAGGGAGAAGAGCACACTGCTCATCACTTAAAGGTTAGTGTGCCCCAATACTCTGTAAACGTTCAAAGGTCTGCCTGGTTCCTAGCAGGGAGAAGAGCACACTGCTCATCACCTAAAGGTTAGTGTGCCCCAATACTCTGTAAACGTTCAAAGGTCTGCCTGGTTCCTAGCAGGGAGGAGAGCACACTGCTCATCACTTAAAGATTAGTGTGCCCCAATACTCTGTAAACGTTCAAAGGTCTGCCTGGTTCCTATCAGGGAGAAGAGCACACTGCTCATCACTTAAAGGTTAGTGTACCCCAATACTCTGTAAACGTTCAAAGGTCTGCCTGGTTCCTAGCAGGGAGAAGAGCACACTGCTGATCACTTAAAGGTTAGTGTGCCCCAATACTCTGTAAACGTTCAAAGGTCTGCCTGGTTCCTAGCAGGGAGAAGAGCACACTGCTGATCACTTAAAGGTTAGTGTGCCCCAATACTCTGTAAACGTTCAAAGGTCTGCCTGGTTCCTAGCAGGGAGAAGAGCACACTGCTCATCACTTAAAGATTAGTGTGCCCCAATACTCTGTAAACGTTCAAAGGTCTGCCTGGTTCCTAGCAGGGAGAAGAGCCCACTGCTCATCACTTAAAGGTTAGTGTACCCCAATACTCTGTAAACGTTCAAAGGTCTGCCTGGTTCCTAGCAGGGAGAAGAGCACACTGCTCATCACTTAAAGGTTAGTGTGCCCCAATACTCTGTAAACGTTCAAAGGTCTGCCTGGTTCCTAGCAGGGAGAAGAGCACACTGCTCATCACTTAAAGGTTAGTCTGCCCCAATACTGTGTAAACGTTCAAAGGTCTGCCTGTTTCCTAGCAGGGAGGAGAGCACACTGCTCATCACTTAAAGGTTAGTGTGCCCCAATACTCTGTAAACGTTCAAAGGTCTGCCTGGTTCCTAGCAGGGAGGAAAGCACACTGCTCATCACTTAAAGGTTAGTGTGCCCCAATACTCTGTAAACGTTCAAAAGGTCTGCCTGGTTCCTAGCAGGGAGAAGAGCCCACTGCTCATCACTTAAAGGTTAGTGTACCCCAATACTCTGTAAACGTTCAAAGGTCTGCCTGGTTCTTAGCAGGGAGGAGAGACCACTGCTCATCACTTAAAGGTTAGTGTGCCCCAATACTCTGTAAACGTTCAAAGGTCTGCCTGGTTCCTAGCAGGGAGAAGAGCACACTGCTCATCACTTAAAGGTTAGTGTGCCCCCATACTCTGTAAACGATTAAAGGTCTGCCTGGTTCCTAGCAGGGAGGAGAGCACACTGCTCATCACTTAAAGGTTAGTGTACCCCAATACTCTGTAAACGTTCAAAGGTCTGCCTGGTTCCTAGCAGGGAGGAGAGCACACTGCTCATCACTTAAAAGTTAGTGGGCCCCAATACTCTGTAAACGTTCAAAAGGTCTGCCTGGTTCCTAGCAGGGAGAAGAGCACACTGCTCATCACTTAAAGGTTAGTGTGCCCCAATACTCTGTAAACGTTCAAAAGGTCTGCCTAGTTCCTGACAGGGAGAAGAGCACACTGCTCATCACTTAAAGGTTAGTGTGCCCCAATACTCTGTAAACGTTCAAAGGTCTGCCTGGTTCCTAGCAGGGAGAAGAGCACACTGCTGATCACTTAAAGGTTAGTGTGCCCCAATACTCTGTAAACGTTCAAAGGTCTGCCTGGTTCCTGACAGGGAGAAGAGCACACTGCTGATCACTTAAAGGTTAGTGTGCCCCCATACTCTGTAAACGATTAAAGGTCTGCCTGGTTCCTAGCAGGGAGGAGAGCACACTGCTCATCACTTAAAGGTTAGTGTGCCCCAATACTCTGTAAACGTTCAAAGGTCTGCCTGGTTCCTAGCAGGGAGAAGAGCACACTGCTCATCACCTAAAGGTTAGTGTGCCCCAATACTCTGTAAACGTTCAAAGGTCTGCCTAGTTCCTGACAGGGAGAAGAGCACACTGCTCATCACTTAAAGGTTAGTGTGCCCCAATACTCTGTAAACTTTCAAAGGTCTGCCTGGTTCCTAGCAGGGAGAAGAGCACACTGCTGATCACTTAAAGGTTAGTGTGCCCCAATACTCTGTAAACGTTCAAAGGTCTGCCTGGTTCCTATCAGGGAGAAGAGCACACTGCTCATCACTTAAAGATTAGTGTGCCCCAATACTCTGTAAACGTTCAAAGGTCTGCCTGGTTCCTAGCAGGGAGAAGAGCACACTGCTCATCAATTAAAGGTTAGTGTGCCCCAATACTCAGTAAACGTTCAAAGGTCTGCCTGGTTCCTAGCAGGGAGAAGAGCACACTGCTCATCACCTAAAGGTTAGTGTGCCCCAATACTCTGTAAACGTTCAAAGGTCTGCCTGGTTCCTAGCAGGGAGGAGAGCACACTGCTCATCACTTAAAGGTTAGTGTGCCCCAATACTCTGTAAACGTTCAAAGGTCTGCCTGGTTCCTAGCAGGGAGAAGAGCACACTGCTCATCACTTAAAGATTAGTGTGCCCCAATACTCTGTAAACGTTCAAAGGTCTGCCTGGTTCCTATCAGGGAGAAGAGCACACTGCTCATCACTTAAAGGTTAGTGTACCCCAATACTCTGTAAACGTTCAAAGGTCTGCCTGGTTCCTAGCAGGGAGAAGAGCACACTGCTGATCACTTAAAGGTTAGTGTGCCCCAATACTCTGTAAACGTTCAAAGGTCTGCCTGGTTCCTAGCAGGGAGAAGAGCACACTGCTGATCACTTAAAGGTTAGTGTGCCCCAATACTCTGTAAACGTTCAAAGGTCTGCCTGGTTCCTAGCAGGGAGGAGAGCACACTGCTCATCACTTAAAGATTAGTGTGCCCCAATACTCTGTAAACGTTCAAAGGTCTGCCTGGTTCCTAGCAGGGAGAAGAGCACACTGCTCATCACTTAAAGGTTAGTGTACCCCAATACTCTGTAAACGTTCAAAGGTCTGCCTGGTTCCTAGCAGGGAGAAGAGCACACTGCTCATCACTTAAAGGTTAGTGTGCCCCAATACTCTGTAAACGTTCAAAGGTCTGCCTGGTTCCTAGCAGGGAGAAGAGCCCACTGCTCATCACTTAAAGATTAGTGTGCCCCAATACTCTGTAAACGTTCAAAGGTCTGCCTGGTTCCTAGCAGGGAGAAGAGCCCACTGCTCATCACTTAAAGGTTAGTGTGCCCCCATACTCTGTAAACGTTCAAAGGTCTGCCTGGTTCCTAGCAGGGAGAAGAGCACACTGCTCATCACTTAAAGGTTAGTGTGCCCCAATACTCTGTAAACGTTCAAAGGTCTGCCTGGTTCCTAGCAGGGAGAAGAGCACACTGCTCATCACTTAAAGGTTAGTGTGCCCCAATACTCTGTAAACGTTCAAAGGTCTGCCTGGTTCCTAGCAGGGAGAAGAGCACACTGCTCATCACTTAAAGGTTAGTGTGCCCCAATACTCTGTAAACGTTCAAAGGTCTGCCTGGTTCCTAGCAGGGAGAAGAGCACCCTGCTCATCACTTAAAGGTTAGTGTGGCCCAATACTCTGTAAACGTTCAAAAGGTCTGCCTAGTTCCTGACAGGGAGAAGAGCACACTGCTCATCACTTAAAGGTTAGTGTGCCCCAATACTCTGTAAACGTTCAAAGGTCTGCCTGGTTCCTAGCAGGGAGAAGAGCACACTGCTCATCACTTAAAGGTTAGTGTGCCCCAATACTCTGTAAACGTTCAAAGGTCTGCCTGGTTCCTAGCAGGGAGAAGAGCACACTGCTCATCACTTAAAGGTTAGTGTGCCCCAATACTCTGTAAACGTTCAAAAGGTCTGCCTGGTTCCTGACAGGGAGAAGAGCACACTGCTCATCACTTAAAGGTTAGTGTGCCCCAATACTCTGTAAACGTTCAAAGGTCTGCCTGGTTCCTAGCAGGGAGAAGAGCACACTGCTCATCACCTAAAGGTTAGTGTGCCCCAATACTCTGTAAACGTTCAAAGGTCTGCCTGGTTCCTAGCAGGGAGGAGAGCACACTGCTCATCACTTAAAGGTTAGTGTGCCCCAATACTCTGTAAACGTTCAAAAGGTCTGCCTGGTTCCTAGCAGGGAGAAGAGCACACTGCTCATCACTTAAAGGTTAGTGTACCCCAATACTCTGTAAACGTTCAAAGGTCTGCCTGGTTCCTAGCAGGGAGAAGAGCACACTGCTCATCACTTAAAGGTTAGTGTGCCCCAATACTCTGTAAACGTTCAAAGGTCTGCCTGGTTCCTAGCAGGGAGAAGAGCACACTGCTCATCACTTAAAGATTAGTGTGCCCCAATACACTGTAAACGTTCAAAAGTCTGCCTGGTTCCTAGCAGGGAGAAGAGCCCACTGCTCATCACTTAAAGGTTAGTGTACCCCAATACTCTGTAAACGTTCAAAGGTCTGCCTGGTTCCTAGCAGGGAGAAGAGCACACTGCTCATCACTTAAAGGTTAGTGTGCCCCAATACTCTGTAAACGTTCAAAGGTCTGCCTGGTTCCTAGCAGGGAGAAGAGCACACGCCTCATCACTTAAAGGTTAGTGTGCCCCAATACTCTGTAAACGTTCAAAGGTCTGCCTGGTTCCTAGCAGGGAGGAGAGCACACTGCTCATCACTTAAAGGTTAGTGTGCCCCAATACTCTGTAAACGTTCAAAAGGTCTGCCTGGTTCCTAGCAGGGAGAAGAGCCCACTGCTCATCACTTAAAGGTTAGTGTGCCCCAATACTCTGTAAACGTTCAAAGGTCTGCCTGGTTCCTAGCAGGGAGGAGAGCACACTGCTCATCACTTAAAGGTTAGTGTGCCCCAATACTCTGTAAACGTTCAAAGGTCTGCCTGGTTCCTAGCAGGGAGAAGAGCCCACTGCTCATCACTTAAAGGTTAGTGTACCCCAATACTCTGTAAACGTTCAAAGGTCTGCCTGCTTCCTAGCAGGGAGGAGAGCACACTGCTCATCACTTAAAGGTTAGTGTGCCCCAATACTCTGTAAACGTTCAAAAGGTCTGCCTGGTTCCTAGCAGGGAGAAGAGCCCACTGCTCATCACTTAAAGGTTAGTGTGCCCCAATACTCTGTAAACGTTCAAAGGTCTGCCTGGTTCCTAGCAGGGAGAAGAGCACACTGCTCATCACTTAAAGGTTAGTGTGCCCCAATACTCTGTAAACGTTCAAAGGTCTGCCTGGTTCCGAGCAGGGAGAAGAGCACACTGCTCATCACTTACAGGTTAGTGTGCCCCAATACTCTGTAAACGTTCAAAGGTCTGCCTGGTTCCTAGCAGGGAGAAGAGCACACTGCTCATCACTTAAAGGTTAATGTGCCCCAATACTCTGTAAACGTTCAAAGGTCTGCCTGGTTCCTAGCAGGGAGAAGGAGGTGGTCTATTACGGTCAGATCATTTTAAAACAAGAGACCTTATAACCCATCTCACCCATCAGTAGACAGCTTTCTTACCAACAATATTATATTTCTTTTCCCATAGTTCCTTTGATATGAATTTGGCACCTACGGAACACCCTGCCGTACCATCGTGTTTCCGCCTAGAAAACGACAATTTTTCAGAGGATTTTATTAGACTAAGGCATCATTTTATACAGTGGTTAAAAGGATTCTCAATTAAGGACTTAGGGCAGGACAAAATACCTTGAATAAATGGAGGTATTGCCAACAGGAAGATCTTCTAAGAATAGCGTCTTCGTGTACACACACAGCCGGAGGTCCAGAATCTTGGCTCCTTTTGTAACTTAGTTTTGATACTGTCAAAGAAAATAAAAATAAAAGAGGAGGAAAGTAATATCTAACCAAGCTTGGGACCCAGTCCGTTACCAAAATACACTAAGATCTAGGACTCAGGCATTGAAATGTAAACCAGCCCTTCAGATATTCCTATATGTCAACTACTCCTATAGCAAGACTGAATCAATCATAATGTTTGTCATCCCACTGTCTCAAACTGCATAGTGGTTAAGACATCCAGCAGGTATGTCGTAGACTGGTTACCCATATTAAACCACCAAATAGGTGGCAGTGTTTGATAACATCCTCAAGACTCTCGTATATTTCTTATAAGGAACATGTCACACAGGTTTTATTAATATCTGCCCTCCATGCCGGTAGTGATTTGTGACAGTTTACTATCCTCCGCTAGACTGTACATACGGGCTGGACTCCCATAGATTTTGCCCCTGTCGTACCACTTCCCATTTTTTATTCATACAACACATTTGCCTGTTTTACCTCTGACTGCCTCCACCTTACACGGAGCATTCATGAAACCCCCCAAAAAATGTGATACCGAAACTGACTGGATAACCCACTTCCCAAACTCACCTTCAACAACGACAGGTGTCTCATCCAAAATAGCGCGGCAGATCTGGGATCTGAGGGGGGCAGATCTGGGGTCTGAGGGGGGCAGATCTGGGGTCTGAGAGGGGCAGATCTAGGGTCTGAAGGGGGGGCAGATCTGGGGTCTGATGGGGGCAGATCTGGTGTCTGAGGGGTGGGGGGTCAGATCTGGGGTCTGGGGGGGGCAGATCTAGGGTCTGGGGGGGCAGATCTGGGGTCTGAAGGAGGGCAGGTCTGGGGGGCAGATCTGGGGTCTGAGGGGGCAGATCTGGGTTCTGAAGGGGGGCAGATCTGGGGTCTGGGGGGCAGATCTGGGTTCTGAGGGGGGCAGATCTGGAGTCTGAGGGGGGGCAGATCTGGGGTCTGAGGGGGCAGATCTGGGTTCTGAAGGGGGGCAGATCTGGGGTCTGGGGGGCAGATCTGGGTTCTGAGGGGGGCAGATCTGGAGTCTGAGGGGGGCAGATCTGGGGTCTGAGGGGCAAATCTGGAGTCTGGGGGGCAGGGGGAGATCTGGGGGCGGGGCAGTTCTGGGGGGTCTGTTGGGGTCTGAAGATGAAGGTACCTGCCCACCAGACAGGGCTCCTTCCTCCTCTGCAGCAGGCTGGACACAAGGAGAGGACAGAAGTGATGTCACCGCTGCTGGTGCTGTTTCTGCCGCCGCTGACCCGGAAGAGGAAACCCTTCTCCTCCCATCCCCATGTGCAGCTCATGTTCCTTTGCAGAAGTTTAAAAAAATGAACACATTGCTGGTATTTCACTGAGGGAGGGGAATGAGCTGGCATGAGGGGCTGAATCTGAGACTCCTCAAGAGCACACCAAGCAAGGGTGAGGCCTGTCCTTGGACTGTGAGTGTCTTAAAAACACCCATGTCTTTTTCTTTACAGGCGCCAAGGCTTGTTTCCCTGCCGGTGCCTGGAGGCGGCGGTTCCGTCAGGGGCCACCAGAGGGCGCTCCTCTCCTGCAGATGAACCCACCTGAACTGCACATAGGATGGGAGAAGAAGGGTTTCCTTTTCTGGGTCAGCGGTGGCAGAGACAGCACCAGCAGCGGTGCTGACATCACTTCCGGCCTCTCCGTGTGTGTTCAGCCTGCTGCAGAGGAGGAAGGAGCCCTGTCTGGTGGGCAGATACCTGTTGTAAACGAGAAGAAGACTCCACATCCGGAAAGTTGGCAAGTAAGTGGTTTATTACAGCAGACAGAAAAGTAACAGGACCGTTTCCTCATCTGGCCAGGGAGTAACTGACACAGAATGGAATGACAGATGGTGACACAGAGAGAACCATGTAAGCAGTCTAGAAGGTTGGAGCCAGGGCAGGCAGGGAGAGGACAGAAAGGGATAAGCTATGTACAACACATCTCCCCCCTTTGGATACAAAAAGAAAACAAGAGAAAGAAAGAGCAAAATAACAGTAACAACTATTATTGAACATAATCGCTCAAGTAAGCTGGAGGATGGCGAGAACGTGGACACCTTGAGCAGACATTGGAAGAAGGAACACCAGAGGTAGTAGCAGAGTCGGAACTCCCAAGCACATCATCACACACAAATGAAGGAGCATCGCCACCACCCACCTCCCCCCGTACAGCAGGTGAACCACGCAAATCAGAATCACGTTGAGCAGACAACATATAGCCACTGCAGCCCATCTCAGAAGAATTAAGGTTGCAATTTGAGACATTTGAGACTTTCTTCTGATATAAGGCAACCCTTCTGTAGTTCCATTTGGCACCATTCTCAAGCAGAACAAATTGAGGAAAAGCTTTCCTAACACGAAAAGGACCACTGAACTTTGAGAGGCCCTTAGAGCAGCGACCCGGCTTGACTTTAACCAAATCACCAGTGGATATGGGAAGAGAGGAAGCATTAGAAGGAGAAGAATGCTTACTATCTTCCCTCAACCAGGAAGGAGTTAGCCTAGAGACAGGGGAACGACCACGCATTAGTTCAAAAGGAGACTTTTCAGCTTGCCCATGGGGCGTTGAGCGGTATGCCCAAACCAGCTCTTGTACACGCTCATCAGAAAAACATCCGCTAGCAACTGACATTTGTATAACACCCTTTACCAGTCGATTGACCCTTTCACACAGACCATTGCTTTCAGGATTATAAAGACAGGTGCGGTGATGAGATATTCCACATTCACGCATGAAACTGGCCATTTTGTTAGAGGTGAGCTGGGTGCCGTTATCCGTAATTAGAACTGAAGGATAACCCTCATTCATGAAAACAGACTTGAGAAAAAGAATTGTGGAGTCAGTTGTAATCTCCCTCATGAAACGTACAGTCAACCACTTGGAAAAGCAATCAACAACAACCACCGCAAAACGTTGATTTAGGGGTAATTCGCACATAGGGCCAATGAAATCCAAGCATATCGTATGCCAAGGCAAGCTTTTAAAGGAAATGTTGCCAACAGATTGGGAACCAATAACCTTGAGGCGCTTCTCCCCTTCCATGCATAAGGAACATTTGACTACACAGTCTACAGCATCACTGTCGATTGAGGGCCACCAAAAATTTTCTTTTACGCGCCGCTGAGTAAGAGTTTGGCCCAAATGACCCTCATGAGCCAAACAGAGGATCTTTCCCCTCAAAGAGCTTGGAGGAATATAGCGATCACCTCTCATCAATACGTTTTTCCCAAACACAGACAACTCATTAACAACTTTAAGAAAGGGTCTGACAGCTGGTTCCAAGGTACTTTCTCTTCTTGCCCCCTTGAGAACGAGATTAACCACAGCTTTTAAGACATGATCTTCATCCATGCCCTTGGACCATTCCTCGGCCGAAAAGGAACTCTCACACAAAAACAAGACATCGTGTAAGGAGGCAACAGCTTTGTCGTCACACTGCTCACTCAAGAAATTCTGATTAGGGGAAGAAACCGGGAGGCGCGATAAGCAGTCAGCTTGGACATTCCTCCAACCATGAACAAATTCAACTTCAAATTGGTAATCCTGAAGGCGAGAGGCTAATCTGGCCAGTCTGGGCGAACCTTTACCTGTACCACCGGGTGCTAAAACATTCACTAGGGGTTTGTGATCTGTGCGAAGAACAAACCGAGAACCCCACAGATATGTTCTAAAATAGTTAACCCCCCATGCAGCCGCAAGGGCTTCTCGCTCGATAACAGAATAATTGACCTCAGAGGTAGACAGAGGTCTAGAGGCAAAAGCGATAGTTTTTTCGCCACACTCATGTTTCTGAAGAAGAACAGCCCCAAGACCAACACCACTTGCGTCAACCATCAGAACAGAAGAACGTCTGATGTCGAAAGGAGTGAGAACGTCAGAGGACCTAAGTTCAGATTTGATGCTGTTAAAACAAGACTCTTGTTCACTCGTCCAAGAAAACTTGACTCCTTTCTTTAATAAAGATCTTAAGGGAGCTGTCTTCGAGGAAAAATCTTTAACAAACTTAGAATAGAACTCAATTAGTCCCATGAAGGACCTGAGTTGTTCCTTATCCACAGGAGAGGGTGCTAGCTCAATTGCTTCTAAGAGATTTTTCTTAGGCCTTACGCCCTCAGCAGAGAGACAGAAACCCAGATATTCGACCTCTTCAACCAAAAATGCACATTTTTCACGACGCAACGTGAGACCAGCATCTACAATTCTACCTAAAGCATTGCGTAAGACACAATTGTGCTCTTCCAAGGTATCGCCAAAAATGAGAATGTCATCTTGGAAAAAGATGATTTTATCTAACCCCTTGAATACTTCAGAAACCATGCGCTGGAAGACACTGGCAGCGGAGATTAGACCAAAGGGTAATCGGGTAAATTGAAAAGTTCCCTCACCCGTGATAAAAGCTGTAAGGTGTTTTGAGCTGTCATCCAGACGAATCTGGTGATAGGCGTGCTTAAGGTCTAGCTTGCTGAAGAACCTAGCTCCCTTAAGGGTGGAAACCAATTCGCCTATATTAGGTAAAGGGAATACGTCGGCCAACACGCATTTATTCAAAGAGCGTAGGTCTACACAGAAACGAATCTTGTTGTCAGGTTTCTGCGAGATAACTACGGGAGAAACCCATGGGGAAGCTTCAATCGGTTCAATGATACCTCCCTGAAGCATCTCATCCAGAACAGCCTTAACCTCATCACGCAAGGCAAAAGGGACACGCCTCGCTTTGTGCTGTACAGGAATACTGCCCTCCTTTAACAGTATTCTGTGTGTGTACCCTTGTAGCTCCCCTAGTTCCTCGCGAAAAACCTGACTATGATTGGCAAGAATGTCATCAATGTAACAATCATCCACAACAAGAACGGGTTCATCAGCTCTGGGATTAACAATAATGTGTAGGTCGTATTGATGAGAACGTCCCAGTATTGCGGGACCATCCACAGACACATAAATCTTGCCCCAGGTTGACCTGTTTTTGAAAACAATCATCGCTTTAAAGTAACCAAGAAGGTTGATTTTCTCACCCTGGTAACCGGATGGAAAGATATCACACACATCCAAGCATTTGTTACCCCATACTTCCTTCAGCATAGACGAGGGAATAATAGTCCACTTGGACCCAGTGTCAACCATCAAATCAACATTTTTCTCATCAATCAAAAACTTTGCTTTAATTATACGCTCTCTCTTCTCATCACACGCACACACCGAATCATACAAAACCAGTATTTTGTTAACATCACGCTTTAGATCATTGTAGTCACACACAACAGTAACCCTCTGATTGGTTCTGTTCTTACATACCTTTGCGAAATGGCCTATTTTACCACATTTTAAACACTCTTTGTTATTAGCAAAACAAAATTTTGCGTCGGAAGAATGAGAATAACTCCCACATCTAGAGCACATTTTAGATACAAACTTGTTACTAGGCTGTGATTGTGGCCTACTGAACGACTGTTGAAACATGTTTTTCTTTTGTATTACATAACCTTTCTTCCTAACAATCGCAACAGCAGCTGCTTCATCATCACTGATATCGCTATTAACCATTTTATGAGATATCTCAGCAACTTTGGTATCAGAACCACCTTTTGATAACTCCTTAATGCATTTCTCACTCTCCTCAACTACTTTAGCGAGTTCGATTGCTACTTTGAGAGTGGGGTTCTTTGCGGCCCACAAGCGTTCCTGGATTTTTCTATTATTAGCTTGTACAACCAATTGGTCCCTAATATGTTCGTCTGCCATTTGGCCAAAGTTGCATTTGACAGACAATTCACGAAGGCGAGCAACAAAGTCATCTATACTTTCACCCTCAAGTTGTTTGTTTTTATAAAACCTATAACGTTGAAGGATTAGGTTTTCCTCTCTTCCGAATCTGTTCTCCAGTCTGGCAATGGCTTCCTTAAATTCGTCCAAAGGTTGTGATGTGGCAGAAAGAACTTGGGGTAAGTATTTAAAAAGTCTTTGCCCTTCTTTTCCTAATGTGGTCATCAAAATTGCTTTCTTTCTTTTGGCAGAGAAATCCTCCCCATCCAGGGCTTCAATATAGTCATTAAACATAATGATCCAGTCCTCCCAAGGGGTGGAGGGATTGCCAGGTTCACTCAGGAATTGAGGAGGAAGGGCGATATTTATGGATTGTGCCATGATAGTCTTGTACTTAAAGAAATATGATTGTTGACTACGGAGCACTGAGGATTCAGTGTAACATGTAAATGTAATTGCAAGAGATCACAACTTTTAAAATGAATTAGGTGCCAAACCTAGAGTTAGGATTTAACATGCTTGTAAAGATATGGTTAACAGAAAGAATGTCTCAGAGTAAGTACAGTTCATACGTAAAATTTGCTTCCTTGAACTGAAGACCTTAAAATCTGTCCACCAAATTGGCTCAGCGCTAACTTTTCAGCGTTAAAAGCAAAAAAAAAAATAAGTCACCGTAAATAACGTGCTTACTTGTGTTGTTTATTTCGTTGTGTGCTGACGACTTGAATATTTCCTCGTGGAATCACCCCAGTGAAGAACTCTCCGTGTCGGACTGCCGGAGATAAATACAGGTAGACGCGAACAAAGATGGCCGCCTGCGTATGTCGTCACGGAGGTCACGTTAATGACCTCGCGTAGACAACGCGTAGCGTCCAGAAGTTCCGCGTTCCTGCAAGTGCGCGATACAGTCAGACACAGTCCAGACACGAGACACCGCTCGCGGAGTCAGTTGTTATAGCAACACAAGAAACAATAAACACGCCGTTGGGCTCCGTTGCTACGCACCTTTGGTTCGGTTGCTAAGTGACGCTGCCGACAGCAACCAAGGAGGAAAAGGTCAAAAACGCTGAAACTGGATTTTAAATCCTGAAACTCTCGACGTCCAACAGCTGCAGGAGAAGGAGTCGTCGAGGATACAAAGCGCTGCCACTCATGGGTTCGTTGAGGAACGGATCACTGTTTTGCTCGTCTTTTCTTAAGCTGTAAACGAAATTTGGCCAGATGCTCCCGTCCCTCGTCGCCAAAATGTTGTAAACGAGAAGAAGACTCCACATCCGGAAAGTTGGCAAGTAAGTGGTTTATTACAGCAGACAGAAAAGTAACAGGACCGTTTCCTCATCTGGCCAGGGAGTAACTGACACAGAATGGAATGACAGATGGTGACACAGAGAGAACCATGTAAGCAGTCTAGAAGGTTGGAGCCAGGGCAGGCAGGGAGAGGACAGAAAGGGATAAGCTATGTACAACAATACCTCCATCTTCATACCCCAACAGACCCCCCAGAACTGCCCCCCTAGATCTCCACCTGCCCCTCAGGCCCCAGATTTGCCCCTCAGTCCCCAGATCTGCCCCCCTCAGACCCCAGATCTGCCCCCCTCAGATCCCAGATCTGCCCGTTCTCAGACCCCAGGTCTGCCCCTCTCAGATCCCAGATCGGTCCCCCCTCAGACCCCAGATCTGCCCTCCAGAACCCAGATCTCCCCCTACGCTTCAGACCCCAGATCTGCCCCCTTCAGACCCCAGATCTGCCCCCTCCCTCAGACCCCAGATCTGCCCCCCAGACACCAGATCTCCCCCTGCGCTTCAGACCCCAGACCTGCCCCCTTCAGACCCCAGATCTGCCCCCCCTCAGATCCCAGATCTGCCCCCCAGGCCCTAGATCTGCCCCCTCAGACTCCAGATCAGCCCCCCCCCCCTCAGACCCCAGATCTGCCCCCCTCAAACCCCAGATCTGCCCCCTTCAGACCCTAGGTCTGCCCCCTTCAGACCCCAGATCTGCCACGCTATTTTGGATGAGACACAAGTCGTTGTTGGAGGTGAGTTTGGGAAGTGGGTTATTCAGTCAGTTTCGGTATCGCATTTTTTGGGGGGTTTCATGAATGCTCTGTGTAACTTGGAGGCAGTCAGAGGTAAAACAGACACATGTGTTGTATGAATAAAAAAATGGGAAGTGGTACAACAGGGGCAAAATCTATGGGAGGCCAGCCTGTATGTAGAATCTAGCGGAGGATAGTAAACTGTCACAAATCACTACCGGCATGGAGGGCAGATATTACTAGCTTGCCTTTTAAAACCCGTGGGACATGTTCCGTATAAGAAATATACTAGAGTCTTGAGGATGTTATCAAACACTGCCACCTATTTGGCGGTTTAATATGGGTAACCAGTCTACGACATACCTGCTGGATGTGTTAACCACTATGCAGTTTGAGACAGTGGGATGACAAACATTATTATTGATTCAGTCTTGCTATAGGAGTAGTAGACATATAGGAATATCTGAAGGGCTGGTTTACATTTCTGCCTGAGTCCTAGATCTTAGTGTATTTTGGTATGCGACTGGGTCCCAAGCTTGGTTAGATATTACTTTCCTCCTCTTTTATTTTTATTTTCTTTGACAGTATCTAAGTTACATAAGGAGCCAAGATTCTGGACCTCCAGCTGTGTGTGTACACAGAGACGCTATTCTTAGAAGATCTTCCTGTTGGGAGTACCTCCATTTATTCAAGGTATTTTGTCCTGCCCTAAGCCCTTAAATGAGAATCCTTTTAACCACTCTATAAAAGGATGCCTTAGTCTAATAAAATCCTTGGAAAAATTGTCGATTTCTAGGCGGAAACCCGATGGTACGACAGGGTGTTCCATAGGTGCCAAACTCATATCAAAGGAACTATGGGAAAAGAAATGTAATATTGTTGGTAAGAAAGCTGTCTATTGAAGGGGGAGATGGGTTATAAGGTCTCTTGTTTTAAAATGATCTGACCGTAATATATCACCTCCTTCTCCCTGCTAGGAACCAGGCAGACCTTTTGAACGTTTACAGAGTATTGGGGCACACTAACCTTTGGGTGATGAGCAGTGTGCTCTTCTCCCTGCTAGGAACCAGGCAGACCTTTGAACGTTTACAGAGTATTGGGGCACTGTTGGACAGGCCACATGAAGGGCCGCTCTCCCCCGGCCCAACCAGGCCTGAGCCCAGTCCCGCAAGTACCACACACCACCATTGCACGTCCTCCGTCCCCTCAGGGACCCCTGCCCTCGAGCCTGCCGACCTCGAGGGTCCGATCCACTGCCGGCCCACGCGCCCAGCCTGGGGCGCCATCTTGGACACTCCACCACGAGGCCGCCTGGCCCCCGATCGACCTCAACCCTGGGCCTGGCCCGGCCTCAGACATTCCGGCACCACCCTCCACCCAGGAGGTGAGCGGGCTACTTGGCAAGTCAATGGGAGAAAGAGGTGCCGATGGCTCTCCCCCACCAAGTGCCGCTCGCCCATCGCCTCCCCGGGCGCTGGCTCCACCCCCCTGCTGGGTGTCTGGACTCCCCCATCCCGGACCTCCCGACCTCCAAGTGCGAGGGTCCGGACATCAAAGCACGCCAGCCCTATAACTGGGGCAGCTCCAGAGCAGGAAGGCAGTTGTATCTTGGAGTCGAGAGACGTAAAGAGGAACTCATCCTGGACGGACTACTGGCGCTGCCATAGCTCTGTCCTGTGCACCATCGTCCTGCCTGTTGGCGCTGCCACAGCCGTCGTAACCTTCATCCTTCATCGTCGTCGGGATCTGCTGGCGTGGCCGCGGACCGTTGTAACCGTCATCTTCCACCGGGACCTGCAGGCTCCGCCGCGGACCGTCGTCCTTCCTTCATCCATCTCGGGACCTGCTTGGCTCCTCCACGGCCCGATCATCTAGAACGCCGAGCTCGAGGATTGAGAGCTATTTTGTACTCATTGGTAACTAAGACTGTCCCGCTACCCCTTTCCTAAACCAGAGACTAGAACCGAGGGGACCCCTGAGTCCAGACCTCCTTGTATCCATCCTCGTAACCTAAGAATTGCATATAAAGTCTCGTTAACCTTCAACCTTGTGTGGTGTCCGTCTGTGGGGGGGAAGTTACTTATCTGTACAGTCGTTGGAGACGGCTCTCCCTGGAGACCTCTCCCCGTAACCTCGGCCGACCCTCCCGGTCCGTCTAACATTGGTGGCCAGCGGCGCGATCCGAATCACCGCATAAACGTACAGAGAGTAGCTCACCCCACGACGAAGTCACAATGACCACGAAAGAGAGCGGATGAACCGAGAAATTCCAAATGGAGAAATTGGAGGAGTACAACCATCGTGAACTTAAACAATTCTGCATCGAACTGGGTATCGCTACCACCGGACTGAGTACCAAGGACGATTTTAAGCATGCCCTAGAATCTTGGGCAGAAACCGGGGCTGCCGGAACCCCTGATCAAAGCACCGTAGAAAAAACGACCACGGCCCCGGAAGGGCAAAGAACGGGTCTCTCGCAAGGCGAGATCCAGGAAAGAGAAAGGACCCGACTACACGAACTAGAAATGGCCCGACTTAAAATGGACGTTGAACTTAAGTTGGCCGAACAAAAAATCAACTTAGAGCACCTGCGTCTCCGAGAAGAAAGAGAGGAGAAACAGAGACAAAGGGAGCTCGAGGAAAAAAAACTAGCGTACGAACACGAACGAAACCTAGCCGAGATCAACCTACGCAAGCAGAATAAAGAAGCAGGGGTACCCGAGCGACCCCCCACCTCAGGGGCCACAGACAAAAAGGTACACATCCCCAAGGATGTTGTCCGAGAATACTTCAGAGAGGACGACATCCAGCAATGGTTTAAAGCCTATGAAATCGCTATGACTGCACACCGGATCGATAGAAGCGACTGGGGAGCCGGTCTCTGGGGAAGATTCCTCAATGAGGGCCGCGACACCCTACTACAGCTCCCGGACCACCAGATGACCTCCTACGACCATATGAAAGCGGCCCTCCTCACCCGCTATGGTCTCACACCCGAGATGTACCGTCAGAGGTTCCGAGACTGCACCCGCATCCCGGGTACAACTTGGGTGGACTATGTAACATACTTTAGCCGAGCCTTCGAGGGCTGGATCCGAGGAAGCAACGTCACGACCTACGAGCAACTATTTAACCTGATGGTATGGGAGCATCTGTCGAACAATTGCTTCATTGAACTCCGCCAACACCTCCTCGACAGCAAGTTAACGGATCCCCGGCAGCTCGCAGCCGAAGCTGACCGGTGGGAGATCACCAGAGTGGGCCGGAATGGGTCCTACGAACAGAACCGGAACAACAATGGTCAGCACCGACCCAGAGGAGGAGGAGGGGGCCAAGGGCGAGGAAGAGACAACGCCCCGGTCGCCCCCGCTACCAACACCACCCCCCCGGCCAACCGGGGCAGCACCCCAGCGCGACCGGGGTACAGAGCCAATGTCACGTGTCACCGATGTCAACGAGTCGGCCACTATGCGAACGACCCAAACTGCCCGCAGTACCAGAGCCCAAGACCCCGCCAAGTGGCCGCTGCAGCCCTAGGGGAAGAACAGATCTCCGAGGAACAGGAAGAGTACGAACAAGAGCATCAAGAGTGGGAGCCAGCCGCCATGACTCTAGCCTGCTTAGGGGGGAAAGACATGGTCCCGCGGGTCCCCCTACCCGCTAACACCCAGAAGTACAGCCAATGGGTGAGCATCAATGGACACCAGGCCGAAGCCCTTCGTGACACCGGGGCCAGTGTAACAGCCGTCCGCTGTCACCTGGTGGCCCCAGAACAGTATCTACCGAACATTCTCTGCCCTGTACGATCAGCCGATAACTCGGAGAGCCTGTGTCGGATGGCCTGCGTCCCCTTCGAATGGGGGGGGGTCTCCGGCATGTTGAAAGTGACGGTCCGAGACGATGCCCCCGTAGACTGCCTCCTGGGCAATGACCTGGAAAGCTCTCCGTGGGCCGCCGTGGAGCGAAAGGAACACCTGGGGATGTTGGGCGTCCCCGACTGGGCGTGCGTCACCACCCGTTCCATGGCCGCCCGTGCCAACCACCAGCCAGAAGAACCCGAATGGCCGGCGCCACCGCCTCCGGTCGCCCCGGCCGAAAACACCGACCGTAACATTCCCGCCGAACCAGCTCAACCCACCGACCTCGCTAACCTCGACCAGTGGCCTCAAGAAGGGGGGCCCACGCAAGAACAATTTCGCAAAGAACAGAAGACCTGTCCCTCCCTCGAGGGACTCCGCCAGCAAGCGCTCGCCCAAAGCGCAGGGGATACCCCCGGAACTCATTGGGTCTACTGGGACAATGATCTGCTGTACAGCGAGCAAAGAATCGCCGAGATGGGGAGCAACCGAGTACTAGTGGTACCCCTCCGTTTCAGAGACTTCCTGTTAAACCTGGCCCACGATGTCCCCCTGGCAGGACATCTGGGACAAGATAAAACCTACAGTCGCCTAGTGACCCACTTCTTCTGGCCCAAAATGAGAAACGATGTGCACCAGCATTGCCGATCTTGCCCCACGTGCCAAGCCAGTGGGAAGAGCGGCCGCAAACTAAAGGCTCCCCTGCAACCTTTTCCCGTGGTCACTACCCCGTTTGAGAGAGTCGGAATAGACATTGTAGGGCCCTTGGACCCACGCACAAAACAAGGCCATCGATTCATCCTGGTGCTAGTGGACCACGCCACCCGCTACCCTGAGGCTGTTCCTCTGCGAACTGTGACAGCCCCGGTGGTCGGCCGGGCCCTGATGGGGATCTTCTCCCGTGTGGGCTTCCCCCGAGAAGTCGTCAGCGACAGAGGCACGAACTTTATTTCCAAATACATGAAGTCCCTCTGGCAACAGTGCGGGGTCACCTACAGATTCACAACCCCCTATCACCCTCAAGGGAACGGACTCGTTGAGCGGTTCAACCGCACGCTAAAGGGAATGATCGGGGGGTTGGAAGAGCCCCTCCGTCGCCAGTGGGATGTGCTGCTGCCGTGCCTCCTCTTCGCATATCGAGAAGTCCCCCAGAAATCCCTGGGCTTCAGCCCATTTGAACTGCTATATGGACACCCAGTGCGAGGGCCGCTCAGTCTCGTCAAAGAAGGCTGGGAGATGCCTCCGCTAAAGAACCCTCCAGATGTCTTCCGGTACCTCCTCACCCTCCGCAACCAGACCCGGCGGTTCAGAGAACTAGCGAAGGCCAACCTAGAGGCCAGTCAAGAGGACATGAAAAAATGGTATGACCAGAATGCCTCATCCATTGAATTCGAACCTGGCCAACAGGTATGGGTGATGTCCCCCACTGAGCCATGCGCCCTGCAAGACAAATGGACGGGGCCCTTCAAAGTAATAGAGCGCAAGGGGCCTGCCACTTATCTCATCGACATGGAATCCTCCCGGAACCCTCTCCGGGTCCTCCACGCTAACAGACTAAAGCCCCACTTTGTGCGAACAGAGCTCAGCCTCCTGATGGCCACAGACACTGGGGTTGAAGAAGACTCCGAGCCTCTCCCTGACCTCCTACGGACTCAAGAGCAAGACGGCTCCGTGGATGGGGTCCGGCTCTCAGAGGCCCTCACCAGAGAACAACGCCAGGAGTGTCAAGCCCTCCTATCACAGTTCGCCAGCCTGTTCTCCCTCACCCCGGGTGTCACTTCCTGGTGTGTGCACGATGTGGATACCGGGGACAGCCCCCCTATCCGCCACCGGGCCTACCGCGTGCCAGACCGGGTACGGGCCTGCATCCAGGAAGAAATAGCCAAGATGCTCACGATCGGGGTCATCGAGCCCTCAGACAGTCCCTGGGCCAGCCCTGTCGTACTGGTCCCCAAGGCAGCTGCCCCCGGCACCACACCCGAACTCCGGTTCTGCGTCGACTACCGGGGCTTGAATGCGGTCACCAGAACAGACGCGCACCCCATCCCCCGGGCAGATGAACTAGTCGACCGAATGGGAGCTGCCCGCTACCTCAGCATCTTCGACTTGACAGCAGGCTATGGCAGATCGGCCTCACACCCCGGGCGCAAGAACGTTCTGCCTTCTCCACCCCCGATGGCCATTACCATTTCACGGTCATGCCCTTCGGCATGAAGAATGCCCCAGCAACATTCCAACGGCTCGTCAATCAGGTCCTGGCGGGGCTCGAAGGATTCAGCGCCGCCTACCTAGACGACATCGCTGTATACAGCCACCATTGGACCGAGCACCTCCACCACCTCCGAGCAGTGCTGCAAGCCCTTCAGCGAGCTGGCCTCACGATCAAGGCCAGCAAGTGTCAAATTGGGCAAGGGTCTGTAACCTACCTCGGACACCAGGTGGGAAGCGGCCTAGTGGCCCCGCTACAGCTGAAAATTGCCGCCATCCAGGCCTGGCAGCCCCCCATCACCCAAACCGAGGTACGAGCCTTCCTGGGCCTCACGGGCTACTACCGAAGGTTCGTAAAAGACTATGGTACCATAGTGGGGCCCCTCACAGAACTCACGTCAAAGAACCAGCCCAAGAAAGTCACCTGGACCCCAGAGTGTCAAACTGCATTTGAACAATTAAAGGCCGCCATGTGTTCCGCCCCTGTGCTCCAGGCCCCAGACTACAGCCGGGAGTTCGTCGTCCAGACGGACGCCTCCGACCAGGGCATTGGGGCAGTCCTGTCTCAAGTGAACACCGAAGGCCTTGATCAACCGGTGGCCTTCATCAGCCGGAGACTCCTACCACGGGAGCAACGCTGGAGCACCATAGAGAGGGAAGCCTTCGCTGTGGTATGGGCCCTCAAGAAGCTCCGGCCCTACCTTTTCGGCACCCACTTTCGGGTGCAGACCGACCACCGACCCCTGCAATGGCTGATGCATATGCGGGGGGAGAACCCAAAGTTGCTACGCTGGTCCATCTCCTTGCAAGGTATGGACTTCACAGTCGAACACCGGCCTGGGCCAGATCACGCCAACGCGGATGGCCTGTCCCGGTTTTTCCGCCTCGACGAGGAGAGTCCCCAAGAGGATGGGTAACTCTCCCCGCCTTCAGCTGGGGGGGACGCATGTTGGACAGGCCACATGAAGGGCCGCTCTCCCCCGGCCCAACCAGGCCTGAGCCCAGTCCCGCAAGTACCACACACCACCATTGCACGTCCTCCGTCCCCTCAGGGACCCCTGCCCTCGAGCCTGCCGACCTCGAGGGTCCGATCCACTGCCGGCCCACGCGCCCAGCCTGGGGCGCCATCTTGGACACTCCACCACGAGGCCGCCTGGCCCCCGATCGACCTCAACCCTGGGCCTGGCCCGGCCTCAGACATTCCGGCACCACCCTCCACCCAGGAGGTGAGCGGGCTACTTGGCAAGTCAATGGGAGAAAGAGGTGCCGATGGCTCTCCCCCACCAAGTGCCGCTCGCCCATCGCCTCCCCGGGCGCTGGCTCCACCCCCCTGCTGGGTGTCTGGACTCCCCCATCCCGGACCTCCCGACCTCCAAGTGCGAGGGTCCGGACATCAAAGCACGCCAGCCCTATAACTGGGGCAGCTCCAGAGCAGGAAGGCAGTTGTATCTTGGAGTCGAGAGACGTAAAGAGGAACTCATCCTGGACGGACTACTGGCGCTGCCATAGCTCTGTCCTGTGCACCATCGTCCTGCCTGTTGGCGCTGCCACAGCCGTCGTAACCTTCATCCTTCATCGTCGTCGGGATCTGCTGGCGTGGCCGCGGACCGTTGTAACCGTCATCTTCCACCGGGACCTGCAGGCTCCGCCGCGGACCGTCGTCCTTCCTTCATCCATCTCGGGACCTGCTTGGCTCCTCCACGGCCCGATCATCTAGAACGCCGAGCTCGAGGATTGAGAGCTATTTTGTACTCATTGGTAACTAAGACTGTCCCGCTACCCCTTTCCTAAACCAGAGACTAGAACCGAGGGGACCCCTGAGTCCAGACCTCCTTGTATCCATCCTCGTAACCTAAGAATTGCATATAAAGTCTCGTTAACCTTCAACCTTGTGTGGTGTCCGTCTGTGGGGGGGAAGTTACTTATCTGTACAGTCGTTGGAGACGGCTCTCCCTGGAGACCTCTCCCCGTAACCTCGGCCGACCCTCCCGGTCCGTCTAACAGGCACACTAACCTTTAAGTGATGAGCAGTGCGCTCTTCTCCCTGCTAGGAGCCAGGCAGACCTTTGAACGTTTACAGAGTATTGGGGCACACTAACCTTTAAGTGATGAGCAGTGTGCTCTTTGATACATAATACATTACAGTAAGTATCTGAGGACAAATGGAGTAAGCTCTTGGTCCCCCCCCCCTTTCCTTTCTTATAACTCTAGGGATTATGGTGGCACAGATTAACAATTTGTGTTTTATTTTGTGCCTTATTTATTTATTTATTTATTTTTTCAATTTGTAGGGCGCAACAGCTACCCAAAAAGGGTTTCCCGGCGCCTAGACTCAGCTAGTTAGGAAGACAGAAGAAGAGTTTTGGCTATTGAGATTATTGTTCAAAATAGCCAGGTCTTAACATGCCTTCTAAACCTGGCATAATTTTCCTCCTTTCGAAAGAAGGGAGGGAGTGTGTTCCAGAGGGATGGTCCCAGATGGGCGAAAGATCTGCCATCTACTCTTGCCAATTTGAATCTCGGCACACAGAAATTGGCCGCCGATTGTGACCGCAGGTTGCGCTTGGGAGTGTAGGGGTGGGCTAGAGCTAGTGCCTTAGTGAACCTTATAGGATGAACACATTAGGATGACCTTGATGTTTGATGACACTATCTTTTCTGGGTATAAGGTGGCACGTGTGTACTGTATCACACTTTGCATGTGTTCGGTCCAATCAATGTCTATATATAGAGTTTGTGTCGCCTTGGGCTAGTAACCGATGGACGTTTCCATACATGTTTTTTCCAGGTCTTCCCAGGGTGTTTGAGAACTTTTGAGAACTTTTGGTGTGATAATCTGCGGGTCCTGATGAAGGTGGCCTTATTATATGCTTATTTTTGTTTAAATATCTTTATTGGTATTTTCTGATTTTATCATACCTGGCATCATAGTGTTATACAGTACTTTCTGTGGCCCTTCGCAAAATTATATAACCCCTGTGACATTCAATAGTGCAAGTGTCAACAATGAGAACATAAAACCAACACTGCAGTCCTGCTGCTAGATACATGCATTATGTTGGACACATATGGAAAGATCTCAGTGTGCTATTACTCGCCGGTGCTGCTACTTCATGGTCTATGAATCAGAAACAAGGCCATACATAGCATGATCCTTACATATCTTGTCGGGGCCAGTACTACAATATCTGATGAACATTCTATCCTAACACAGAACAATAACCTGTTGTTCGGACTTGAACAACAATATAAGGGAAATAATATAGATTGGCATTTGGCAGTAGGTAGTCACTCGTGGATACCAATAAGACCTGTACCTCCAATAAGCATATAATCAAAACTGAAACGTACAGTACTACTAACTGCCATCTAAATTATGTAAGTCGGGTTGCAGTTGCATATCTGAGCATAATGATTCATTATCTGCACCTTGTTATCTTTTGGCTCGCCTATGCAGGGGCTAAACAAAGGCATGTGCCTACGTACAGCCATGAAGACAACGGCTAGCACCTCCCCTCCCAAAAGTGTGCAGGACCTTGATGGTTACTACTGATGTACCAGGGATCTTATGAATACGTGATTGTTAATCAATCAATCAATACATTTATAGAGCGCGCTACTCACCCGTGAGGGTCTCAAGGCGCTGAAGGGGGGAGGGAGGGTCACTAACTGCTCGAATAGCCAGGTCTTGAGGTGTCTCCTGAAGGTGAGATGGTCCTGGGTCAGTCGTAGGTGTGCCGGGAGGGAGTTCCATGTTTTGGCTGCCAGGTAGGAAAACGATCTTCCTCTGGTGGTGGTTCTGCGGATTCGTGGGACAGTGGCGAATGTCGAGGTTGGCGGAGCAGAGCTGGCGGGTGGGGGTATAGAATGAGAGGCGGCTGTTGAGGTATTTGGGGCCTTTGTCGTGGAGCGCTTTGTGTGTGTGGGTGAGGAGCCTGAACGTGATCCTCTTGTTGATGGGGAGCCAGTGCAGGTTTCTCAGGGGGGCGGATTTGTGGCTGTGGTGGGGGATGTCGAGGATGAGTCGTGCGGAGGCGTTCTGTATGCGCTGTAGTCGTTTCTGAAGTTTGGCTATGGTTCCTTCGTATAGGGCGTTTCCGTAGTCTAGTTGGCTGGTAACGAGGGCTTGGGTGACGGTCTTTCTGGTTTTGGTGGGGATAAACCGGAAGATTTTTCGGAGCATGCGCAGGGTGTTGAAGCAAGATGATGAGAGGGCGTTGACTTGCTTGGTCATCGTGAGGGAGGAGTCCAGGATGAATCCCAGGTTGCGTGCGTGGTCCGTGGGTGTTGGTGCGGAGCCAAGTGCTGTGGGCCACCAGGTGTCGTCCCAGGCCGATGGGGATTGTCCGAGGATAAGGACCTCCGTCTTGTCTGAGTTCAGTTTCAGGCGACTGAGCTTCATCCATTCTGCGACGTCTTTCATTCCGTCCTGGAGGTTGGTTTTGGCTGTGGCTGGGTCGTTGGTGAGGGAGAGTATCAGTTGGGTGTCGTCGGCGTAAGAGATGATGTTGATGTTGTGTTTGCGTGCGATGACAGCGAGGGAGCTTATGTAGATATTGAAGAGGGTTGGGCTGAGCGAGGAGCCTTGGGGTGCGCCGAAGATGATCTTGTTGGCTTCTGAGCGGAAAGGAAGGAGGCGGACTCTCTGGGTTCTGTCGGGGAAGAATGAGGTAATCCGGTCTAGGGCCTTTCCTTGGATCCCGGTGTGGAAGAGGCGGGTTATTAGGGTGCGATGGCGGACGGTGTCGAAGGCTGCCGAGAGGTCTAGGAGGATGAGAGCGGTTGTTTCTCCTTTGTCCATCACTGTCCTGATGTCGTCTGTGGCTGCGTTGAGGGCGGTCTCGGTGCTGTGGTTGGCTCGAAATCCGTACTGGGATGGGTCGAGCGAGTTGTTTGCCTCGAGGAACGCAGTCAGCTGTTTGTTGACGGTCTTCTCGGTGACTTTAGCCAGGAAGGGAAGAAGAGAGATGGGGCGGAAGTTCTTGAGGTCTATGGGGTCTGCTGTAGGTTTCTTTAGGAGGGCGTTGATTTCTGCATGCTTCCAGCTCTCAGGGAAGGTGGCTGACGTGAAGGATTTGTTTATGACGTTCCAGAGAAGGGGTGCGATGATGGTGTCGGCTTTGTTGAAGATATGGTGGGGGCATGGGTCAGAGGGGGAGCCGGAGTGGATGGAGTTCATGACGTTGGTGGTGTCTTCGGTGCTGGTGGGGATCCAGGCGCTGAGGGTGTTGGTGGGGGTTGTTGGTTCGGTGACTGGAGGTGGAATGTGGGGTCCGAAGCTGTTGTGTATATCTACGATCTTCCGGTGGAAGAATGTTGCAAGGGAGTTGCAGAGGTCTTGCGACGGTGTGATGTCGTTGTTGCTGGCGCTGGGGTTGGAAAGCACTTTGACGATGTTGAAGGATTCCTTGCTGTTGTGGGTGTTTTTGTCCAGCCGCTCTTTGAACGATGTCTTTTTGGTGGTGCGGATCAGCTGGTGGTGTTCGCGAGTGGCATTCTTGAGGGCTGTCATGTTTTCTGTTGTCCGTTCTTGGCGCCAGGTTTTTTCGAGGGTGCGGCAGGATTTCTTTGAGTCTTTGAGGGCATCTGTGGACCACGGGGTTTTCCTGTTTCCGGTTTTGCCTGGGTGGTTCTTCAGTGGAGCGAGGTCATTGGCGCATTTGGTAATCCACTGTCAGAGGTAGTAGGCAGCGAAGTTGATGTCGGCGGTGTCGGTTGGCGGGTTCTGTTTTCAGTGATGCGAGTAGCTGGTCTGTGGTGATTTTGCTCCAGCATCTGCTGGGGATTGCGTGCGGTAGTGGGATGTAGTCTTTTTGAAGGTGAAGTGGATGCATCTGTGGTCGGTCCAGTGTAGTCCGGTGGAGTGGCTGAAGGAGACGTGGTTGCTGGCGGAGAAGATGGGGTCAAGCATGTGGCTAGCGAGGTGGGTGGGGGTGTTCACCAGTAGTTTGAGTCCGAGGTTGGCAAGGTTGTCGAGCAGGGTGGTGGTGCTGTTGTCGTCTTTTTTCTCCAGGTGGGAGTTCAGGTCCTCCTAAGAGGATGTATTCTGGTGAGGCTAGGGCGTGCAGGGTGACGAAGTTGGCGATGGTTTCGCTGAATTGTGTGCGTGGGCCCGGGGGTCTGTAGATGAGCTTTTCTCTGAGGGTGGTCTTGAGGTCGGTGTGAATCTGGAAGTGTAGGTGTTCGGCGGCAGGGAGTGTGTCTTCGGCGTTGGTCGTGATGTTGATGGTGTTTTTGTAGATGATGGCGATTCCTCCTCCGGTTTGCTTGATGCGGTCCTTCCGGGTGATCTTGTAGCCGCCCGGGATGGCTATGGCGATGTCGGGGGCCGAGGAAGCAGGTTTCCGCGAGGAAGGCGACGTCTGGTGCTGTTGTGTCGAGGAGGTCCCAGAGTTCGATGGCGTGCTTGTGGACGGAGCGGGTGTTGAGGAGGATGCACTTGAGGTGGTTGTTGTTGATGTTAGGTCCGGGCGGTGGTCTGCAGGTTCGGAGGCAGGTGAATTTGCAGGCTTGACAGGTGAAGGTTCCGTGTGTTCGCTTCGGGGTGGCTTGGTAGCAGGCGGGTGGTCGTCCGATGTTGAGTGCATTGAGGGCGGCGGTGTCGTATCTCAGTCGAGGTCCTCAGCTCCGTCCGGGGCCAGGGGTTCTGGCGTTGGACGCGGTCCAGGCGCGGACAGGGGCAGACGGGCTTGCTTTAGGCGCGCCTTTGGTGTGCCGGCGGCGTGCCCGCTGCACGGCCTCCATATGAGGGGCTGTGGGAGGGAGGAGCAGCTGAGAGGCGGGAGCGGGGTGGCGAATGGGAACAGCGGGGGGCGGGGCCGCAGGGGCACAGCGGCGGGAAAATAGCACAGAGGGAGGTGGGGGGGAGAAAGGGCACAGAAGCAAAAAACGGGGAAGGGGGCTCAAGGGCACAGAAAGCAAAAACGAAGGGAAGGGGGCACAGGACACAGAAGCAAAAAACAAGGGAAGTGGGGGCTCAAGGGCACAGAGAGCAAAAATGTGGGGAAGGGGGCACAGGGCACAGAAGCAAAACGAGGAAACGGGGCTCAAGGACACAACACAGCAGTGCAGGGGAAAAGCGAGATGCAGTTGGCAAGGGCTCACGCAGCAACAGGCAGCGAGAGCAGGCTACAGCAGGCTACAGCGTCACTGGAGGTTCGTGTGGCGGCTGGGGGGGCAACCTACCTGTGGACAGGTCAAGGGTCTGCATGTCTGGGCACAACATCGTCCTGTAATCATGACACTGGGTACTATCATGTCTATTGCAGATCAACAGGTTGCACACCTTCATCGTTCACCGTGGCACCACTTTGAAGGGCAGCTAGCATAGAGTCCCAGTCCTGCGCTATAGGGTATTTACGAAGCCCTGCCGTTTCCTCCCTATGTCGCGCCGTGTTCTCCGCCTGTACCCATGTTACCAGTACACTTTTCCAGTCCACCATCTCTGGTGGCTCTGCATGTTTCCATTTTTTGGTTATTAGTCGTTTTACCGTGATTAAACCCAGATCCCGGAATCTTGAGGTGATTTTATTGTGTTTTGATCTGGCATAGAGTCCTAAAAGGCAAATCTCCCAAGACAGCGGTAAGGGCGTGCCTGTGCATAAGGATAGTGTAGTAACTACCCCCGTCAATATTGCTGCAGGGATGGGCAGGCCCAAAGCATGTGTTGTAAATCCACGTCTGGTTGTTAGCAGCGTGGGCATGCAGAGGTGGCAATGTGGAAATATCTATTTATCTTATCAGGCAAGAGATACGCCCTCTGGAAGATAAACGTCTGTATAAGTCTGAATCTGGAGTTTCTTGGTATGTGTCTGGAGCTTGCTAACACAGCATCCCATTCCTTATCAGTCCATGGCCGACCTCTATTTGTTTCCCAACTAACACGAAGTCGCAACATGGGCTTGAGTGTGTGCATGAGGAGCGCTTCCACTAACCAGTGCACCACATGGGAGCCTTCCCCCATTACATGCAGGTATTGAAGTAGCAAATGTGTCTGTGGTGCCACCGTTAAGTCCCCCCAGACAGCTGATAGTGCTTTCAGAAGGGAGGCGTGTAAAAGGAATTGACCTGCCGGCAACTCAGCGTCTTCAGCTAGATTCGCAAACGGCAGTAGCCCACCGTCGCTGTAAAGATCACCCAGCGTGGTCAAACCTGCAGCGTGCCAGATCATCAGAGCTGTTTCTGATGTACCCAGCCTGCCACGTCGTGTACCGAGCAGCGTAAATATAGGGGCATAGAGGAGGGTCGCATGGGTAATATATAAGCTTCTCCTATAACATTGTATTGCCAATCCGAGATGTAGTTGTTTTGGCCTTGGAAGTTGTTTTGGCCTTGGAAGTTTCGCAACGGGGTGAAACAGATGGCAGATCTGAGAGTGGGTCCAGGGCCGTGCCATGTCCACCGTGCCCTCCAGATTCTGACCAGCAAGCCATTTTGTTGCCCATTGGAGTTGGGCAGTCAAATAATACAGTTCCATATGAGGGACAGCCAGTCCTCCCCGACCAGTGTGAGCGTGAAATTTACACAGAGCCACTCGCGGCCTCCCGTTATTCCATATGAAATCCCGGAAGAGCTATTCGTACGCTCGATAGCTTGGGCGGAACATAGAGCGGGAGATTTGAAAAATAATACAGCAGCTTAGGCAACACAATCATTTTCAACAGCCCATTACGACTCATAACGTTTAGGGGAAGTGTCTTCCAGAAGCGCACCTGAGGCCGGAGTGCCGAGATTGCTCTCATCAGGTTACCCTCAAACAGGTCGTCAGGCATCCGATATACAAAGATCCCAAGGTATCTAAACGTGGTGGGGTACCATGTGAGAGGTGAGCCATTTAAGATCACAGCTTTCTCTGCTGTGGCAGTGTTGAAGCGATACATCTCTGACTTGGTCCAGTTAACCCGGAGTCCAGACATTTCCTCAAAAGCTCTCAGTATATCTGCAATGGAAGTCGGGATCGCAGTGATATCCCGATGATATAATAATAGGTCATCCGTGTACAGGGAAATAGTATGTAGCCCATCCCCTAACGGAATGCCTCATGCCTCCCCATCTCCTCGGAGCATCATCACCAGTGGTTCTCATTTACACATTTCTTGAAACTGGAACGGATTACTCCCACTAGCGCTGTTATTTTAGACTAGAAATTGCACAGTTACTCTGTAGGGTGTTAGAAACGAATTTTAGAGAGAAGCTGAATGAATTCTGGAAAAACGAACACATTTTTAAAAAACGTCTTTTTAATTGTGATGACAATGCTTTTAATATTGCACTAACCCTAGCGTGATTTGCACAGTATTTTGGTGCCTACCTGACATGCCAGAGCGAAGGGAATAGGGCACTTGACCACGAGCACCAGCCGCCATCTTGGGGCAGGGTCGGGACGCGGTCTAGCTCTTCTCCACTTCCGGGAGAGAGCTATTTAGTCCTCGCTCGACTAGGATGCGCAGCGGACGAGCGCAGCGGGCGCGCGCCGAAGACGCGCCTAAGACAAGCCCGTCTGCGCCCGTCCGAGCCAGATCCGGGCCCAGGGCCACTCCCCCTGGTCCTGCTGCTATCCTACATACAGCTTCCACCCTACGCTATACTTCCACACAGCTGCAGGAATGGAACACAGGACTGGGTATGTCTTGTCAAGTACTTCCGTTATTAAAACACTCATTATCCACACCCATATCATGTGCAGGTTGCTCTTATACTCTGCCACCTCCCCTGTCTGTGACAAATACTATAGACCACCCCTTTATAACTGCCAGCGCTCCTCGCTTAGCGACACAGTATACTAGAGCTGCACTCATTAATTCACGCTCTCTCCCCAAACATAGTCTGGACATCAGGGAGAGCATTATTAATCATGAACTGGACATCTTATTCATCACAGAATCATGGGGAGATGATGCATCTGGCCCTGACTTTGTTCAAGCTACTCCTGAAGGTTACAGTGTAGCTAGACAAGATAGAGCCTCGGGGCGAGGCGGAGGCTTAGCCATTATTCATAGGGACACTTATCGCGCCAAATTTGAGCCCATTCTAAGTACCAATTGCGAAGCTCTCGCATTTACTATCAATCTTACACACAAACAGGCGTTTAAAGGAACCCTGGTGTACAGGCCACCTGGAGCTCGAACCAAATTTCTAGCTGCACTCATTGAAATTATGGAATCAGCAATAGAATCCCCGACTTATACAATTCTTGGGGATTTTAATTTTCCATTGGAAAACTTGGAAAACAAAGATACACTCCAACTTATTACTGATATGCAGGCAATAGGACTGCAGCAGCTGGTGAAGGGCCCCACGCATGAAGCCGGACACACGCTGGATGGCCTGTTTACGAATGACCATGGCATTGAGTTGGTAGCAACATTACCTTTGATCTGGTCTGACCACCAAGCCATTACTTTTAGGATCCGGATGCTACCACTCAAACCCCCTCAGACCAAAGATAGGGCACCAGTGGGGGCGCGGATGTGGAAAAACGCAGACATACCACATCTCTCAAATCTCTTGCTGTCATCTGCTCCAGAAAGCGGAGACGATACTGAAACTATGCCCATTAAATTTCAGGAATGGATCTTAAAAGCAGCGAACGAAGTTGCTCCTGAAAAAACTTATCGCCCCAATAGAACCACTCCATCTGCCCAGTGGTATACAGAAGAGCTGCGACTCCAGCGTCAGTTCTGTAGAAATTTAGAAAGGCGCTGGAGAAAGCACTATAGTCCATTGGCTAAGCAAGAATACAAAAGTGCTCTGGCTATATATAAGAAAGCTATCACCACACAAAAGAATCTTTTCTTCACTGGTCGTATTGAGCACGCCCAGAACTCAGCTAGGATGTTATTTCAGGTGGTGAACTCTCTGTCTAGTCCTCCAGCTGGCTCCACAATAGAGAACTCGCAGGAATTCTGTACCGCCCTAGCCACATTTTTTACTACTAAAGTAATGGATATTTACTCCACTTTTTCTAAAGAGCCGGTAGGAAGAACCGCTGATTTAACTATTCAACCAGTACTGAAGCACCCTTCCTTTACTCAGTTTCAGTCAGCTACCGAAGAAAAGGTCAACGCACTTGTTGGCAAAATTAAATCAGGCTCTCCGTTGGACCCATGTCCTCCGACCATAATGAACCAACTACACAATGTGGTTACCCAGCCGCTGACCAACATATGCAACTCCATCTTTAGGACAGGTGTCTATCCACAGACCTGGAAGAAGGCTATTGTTAAACCTCTGATTAAGAAGCCATCTTTAGACCCTACCATCACTTCCAACTACAGGCCAATTGCCTGCCTTCCATTTCCTGCCAAAATAGTGGAGGCAATAATGAATAAACAGCTCTCTGAGTTTATTGAACAACATAAGCTCTTAGATGACACTCAGTTCGGGTTCCGGAAGGGACACGGAACTGAGACAGCATTGATAAAGGCCTCGGATGAAATTCGAGAGATCATGGATTCGGGAGGTGCTGCAGTGCTCATCTTATTGGACCTGTCAGCTGCTTTTGACACGGTCGACCACGTCATCTTGGTCGACCGTGTCGCAGCCCTTGGAATTAGTCATCTGGCTAAAGACCTTATAGCCTCCTTCCTTGTTAATCGCAAACAGGCAGTCAAACTGGGCAACTACTACTCGCCCACTTCTGAACTGCCCTGTGGAGTCCCTCAAGGATCCTCGCTAAGTCCCACGCTTTTTAATATCTATGTTGCGGACTTGGCGAGGGTTATTAAATCACATGGGATGCGATTAACTACCTACGCGGATGACACCCAGCTTGTGCTGGCGGTGCATAAGAACGGTCCAGTGGTAGCAGCTAAGTTTCAGGAGGGTTTACTGGATGTACAATCATGGATGCACAGTAACTGCCTGAAACTTAATGCAGAGAAAACCGAAGTTATGACTTTCGGTAAGATCTCCCCCGAATGGTTCCCAACTTGGTGGCCCAGTCAGATGGGCTCCCCCCCGATTCCAGCTGTCAAGGTTAGGAATTTGGGAGTGATCTTTGATAACAGGCTATCTTTTGGTTATCATGTCAACAAGGTGGTCTCTGCTGCATTCTTCGTGCTGAAGAAAATAAAAAAAACTCCTGCCATACCTACCCGCTTCGGCAGGGAAAACACTGATCACCACCTTAGTGTTTTCGAAGCTGGACTATGGAAACGCCCTCTTCCTTGGCACTCACAAATACATCCTGAACAAACTGCAGTCCGTGCAAAATGTGGCAGCACGGATTCTGCTTAATATTCCTTGGCGACACTCTACTTCAGCAGCCATACGCCATCTACATTGGCTAAGAGTGGAGAGCAGAATTAAATTCAAGGCTCTCTGCATCGCCTACAAGGCCATTCATCAGACTGGACCAAAGTTCTTAAAGGAAGCTTTTCAGGTGTACATACCTGGAAAGAATCTAAGATCAGCAGCAAGCCACCTATTGCATGTTCCCCGAACAAGAACGGCCACATGGGGAGATAGACGCTTCCTGGTAGCGACCCCCATACTGTGGAACACACTCCCCTTGTATATTAAAACAGCACCAACACTCATTGCCTTCCATAAGGCTCTGAAAACTTGGCTATTTAATCAATAAGTTCCTGTCCTGAATTTTGTGTATCCTAGAGCATCTCATTGCGCCTAGACACCCTAGGGTATTAGTTGCGCATTAAAAATCCCATAAATAAATAAATAAAATAAATTGCTAGGGAGAATAGCAACGGGAACAAGGGACAGCCCTGGCGTGTCCCACGCTGATTGGGTCCGTGATCAACCTACCGGTGCGGACTCGGACAGTGGGGCACTGATACAGTGGGCAAACCATATTTAAAAAGTGATCTCCCAGTTCAAATGTGCCTAAGACTGCTGCCAGATAAGGCCATTCCAGAGAGTCACAGGCTTTCTCCAGGTCAAGAACTAAGCAACCCGACCTAGGCCAACTATGCGTTGCATATTGCTGTATTCTAAAAAATCTACGAATATTAAGAGAACTGTACCGGGCTGGAACAAACCCGTTTTGGTCAGGGTGTACCAATGTTTCACTTCGGGAGATAGACGCCTTGCCAATAGGGATGCAAAAACTTCGTATTCAGTGTTGAGGAGTGCTAATGGGCGATAAGAGCCCAATCTTCCAATTTATCCTTTTAATGGCAGTCAGCAGCACACACAGAGGTCAAGGGTACTTACCCAAAACGCGTTTGGCGAAACATGGACAATATTGCAAGCTAAGAGGATGGTGTTTTAATCTTTAAAATGACGTACACATTAGGAATGGCATTTTGTTCTGCTGGAATAATAGCACAAGTTATCTTGTACTCTGCTATGATGTTGCACAGATCTTTGGCTGCAATGCCTTCCATGTTTCATTCAAACATGATTTCTACAGAGTGCATACATGATTTGCTGCTGTAGAGAAATAATGCTCCTGTGTACTGTGGCAGACTCAGAAATATTGAAAAACTTCATGATTTCTCTTTCAGCACTTCATGTAAAGCCTTTCATTTTTTGACTTAATCATTTGGCAGAAACATAACTTAGTACCATTAAAATAGTTGTGATGGGGAACATTCATGTGGGGTTAGGACTGGCTCGACCAGAGTGCTTGCTGACTTGGAGAGTATGGAGTTGACCACCTTGCCTGGTCCGGTGTGGAACCAAGCCAGCGATGCTTTGTTACCGGCTCATTTGCCCTGATAGCTGGTCAACAGTTTGAGGAGGAGGAGGTGAAGAGCTGGCTAAGTGTGCCATGAGGCTGGCAGTTCAGTGCATCCCTGAGAAGTGAGCTTTGAGTCATGTAGTGTTCCTCTTATACCACGTGCAATTCACCCTCTCCAAAGCCTCAAGAATTCCTGGGTGTGAAGGGCGGCTGATTCTGATTGGGTGCTTGATAGTTTTCCAGAAACTCATGTTCTTGATTGTTCATGTTTGTCAGTAGTTAATTAAATACGCCCAGGGGTTTTATCTCTTTTGTGACACAAGCTGCAATAAACGTTTCTTTGTTGTTGCAAAAAAATATGAATGGCCGACGAGCCTCTGTAAGTCAAAGAATGGAAGGGCTGGGGAACTGTCAGTCATCTCACTGCTAAGCAGAGCAGTGTAATGCTTCATCCTCACTCAGGCCTCTGATTTTGACCACTGGGACTTTAGAGCCCATCCTTTTAATGAGAAAAACAAAACTACAAGTCCCATAAGCAATAGTGGTAGAAGGTGTCACGCATGACCTGGGACAACATCCGATTCAGCACATCCAGTTCCATTTTTTAAGTATTTGAGACAATATTGAATTTATAACCTTTGTTTTTTATGGTCATGAGTCACCAGAATACTAAAAACGTGTCTTTTATTCTCAAGGTCAAATAAGTAATCGTCACTTGGAAGCTCTGTTCATTCTTCAGTATTTGTCATTGATCTCCACGTGTGGCTGGTTTGGGTCTGCCCCTTGCATCGATCCCGATAACTCGCACAGGTAAGAAGCTTGTAGAAGCAACATGATAACCCCATACTCGTCTGTAAGAAGTGCGCTCTGAGGCAGCTATCGGATCATTTTTGTGAAACTAGCAAGCGACAATATCTGCTATGTACATTTGTTAAAATAAAACAGTCAAATCACAGTATACTGTTCCAGAGGTTCAGTCCCAGCGACATTATCTGTAACTGAACGCAGACACCCTAGGAAGCATGTGCTTTTAAGTCAAGTTGCGTTCACTCACCTGAAGGTGACATGCTTTATCATTGGGCTATACTCCTCACCAGGCCGGCGCTACAATGCCTGGCGGGCACCACTAGAGGGCACTTTGTCTCAGATCTTTTATTAAGTATGCCGGATGAGCATAGTAGGACATAGGATGTTGTGTCATAAGATTTGAGATTGGTGAAGTCTGAATATAAGATCAACTATCGACCAGTTACCACAATATAGTTAATGTGATCTTCCTGGTCCATGTTGAGATTAAAAACAGTGGCAGAGAAATTGAGGAACTAATGACCCCTATCACTCTGTGAAAGTGTTGATCACCTATGGACCTGCTGATAAGCTGGGGTCTATACTTAAGGCCAACTTTTTTCATGCCTTGTGTAGTCATGGAGCAATCTGTTGGCATTTCATCAGGACCCAATATGGGAAAATGGGTAAATGTGACCTAATCTTCCCCACAGCGCGAGGAGCTCTGTAACTCAAAGCCCTGCACCGTGCATAGGTGATAAGGTGCCTATTACCATCTTACCACCACAGGTGAGCGCTGCCTAACAGAGTGCACTAGATAAGTAACCCTCCTAAAATTCAGGACATATTGACTTATCCAATAGCGAGGACGCTGCATCAGAGGGCGACTGGTTTGAAAAGCACATGCTTCCTAGGGTGTTCAGTTAGAGATAATGTCTGTGGGACTGAACCTCCGGAACAGTATACTGTGAGTTGATTTATATGAAGAATGTGTATACTGGACTGTCATTTGTTCATCATCTCTAATGATTTGTAAAATAAAACACAACACACCTGGAGGCCAACAAATCTATCATAAATTTAAAGCAAAAATAGCAAAAGGCCAAGCAAACTAACAAGTGACAATTGTCTTTGCAATGGACGAGAGCATCCACCCTAAAGCAAGTTGGAGTATATAATGCTAATGCTCCCCATGTATTTTTATACACTTTTCTCCTAATACAAGTCAATGAAACATGAACACGTGATCGAAACAGTTACTGAAACAACACGAATGAGTTGGAGGCAGGATCTTCTCTCGCAGGGAATGTGAGGAGTCCGTGAGGTGCAGATAAAAGATACACAGACAAGCTGCAGAATTAACTGTTTCTGGAAATAACACTTCTGTTTCAATTTACTACAAGATGCAGGAAAGTGTTCAGATGGACATCACTAAATAAAATGGTTCTGGTCCCTAATAGAATCATGTAACTTTGCAGGCGTATTAAGGCGATCAGACACATCAAATTAATATAAGAATATTGTAATTTGGTAATGTAATATATCAATGCACGTTGTGGCATTAAGAAACCAGTATATCTAGTTATGCTTTCTCAATTCCTTCTTCCTAGAGGCCACCACTGCTGCTATCCAGCTGTATTCAGCAGTGCCTCCTGTGACCTGGAATCCTGTATTTAATCAATACCAAAGGTCGTCAATGCTTCTAGCCAACTCCGGTCACTGGTGCCACTCGCACCCCCACCACCCTTGGGCCTGTTATTCTTTTAGTCAGCTCCAGTCAGTAGTGGCCCCTTGAACCTGTATGTAAGCCTACTAGCCAGCGCCTGTTAGTACTGGCCCCTGGGACCTGTTATCGTTCTAGCCAGCTTGAGTCATTAGTAGCACCCTGGGACTAGTGATCATACTAACCAGCTTCAGTCAGTATTGGCTCCCTGAGACCTATTATCCTGCTAAGTAACTCCAGTCAGTAGTGACCCTGTACCTTAAATCCTGCAAATATTCAAAACCAGAGGTTAACTCTGCTGCCAACCAGTTCCAGTCAATATTGACATGTATTGTTACCCTGCCTGTAATGAATACCAGAGGCCAGCGTTGTTGCTAGCCAGCTCCAGTCACCAGTGGACCGTCACATATTATCCTCAATAGGATCAATGCCCAAGGCCTGTGCAGCTGCTAACCTGACCTAGTCAATAGGGAGATTTTAACTATCACCTAGAACTGTTAGACAACCTAGACTCCTCCAAACTACTAGACACCCTGGAGGCGTACAGGTTTAGTCAAATAGTCACAGGATCGACTCACAAGGCAGGCCATACTTTAGATGGCATTTTCACCAACAATCCCGACCTTAAGTTCCGAGACATAAGGCCTTTGACTTGGACGGATCACAAGGCTATCTATTTTACTCTCAGAACCACAAATCCGGGCCGAGAGCCTGTGACGAAGCCTGGTAAAATCAAGGTTCGAGGTTGGAAAAAGGTGCAGGGCAGTGTTTTTGAGACCGCTCTGAATATGGGCCCTGACCTACCCATATCTGATATTGACGCCGCGGCCTCTGCATTCAACGAATGGATTTATAGGGCAGCTAAACAGGTAGCCCCTGTGAAAGAGATAGCCTTAAGGAAGCCAAGGATATCTTCTCCTTGGTGTAGTCCTCAGCTTAAGGCTCTAAAGGTTGAATGTAGAAGAGCGGAAAGCCGGTGGAGACAAGATTATAGTGAGAGTAGCAAAATAATGTACAATCTTGCATTGCAGAAATATAAAAGTGAGATAATCTCTGCAAAAGAGCATTATTTTGCCACCAAAATTAGAAATGCGGCCGATTGTAGTAAAGAACTTTTTAAAGTATTTAACTCTTTGGCAAAACCTCAGCAGAACAATGCTTTTAAGGCTGATCAGGAGATATGTAACAATCTGGCCCTTGTCTTTCAAAATAAGGTACAGATGATATATGATGATCTTCTAAAAGCTCAGGGACTCCAGTATACTATCATACGCAATGCAGAGGATGCCTGGCCGCCGACGCAATGTAAACTCTCCTGTTTCCCTGAACTGGTAAACAAGGAGGTGCAAGAGCTGCCCACTCTCTATAAAATCAGGTTCTCCAAGTGACCCTTGCCCCCCTGCCATCATGCATCTAGCCCCTAAGAAGATTTGCGAAAAGTTGACGCCCCTTATCAACCAAGCACTGACAACGGAATTATATCCGGCTCGGTGGAAACAAGCGGCCATTAGGCCCTTACTAAAAAAAAAAAACCTAAACCCAGAGGTTTTAAAGAACTACCGCCCGATTGCAGGATTACCGATGGTGGCGAAGGTCATTGAGAAATCAATGAACAAAGTGCTGGGTGATTATTTAAATGCTAACAAGCTATTAGACCCAACTCAACATGGTTTTCGCGCCTGCCATTCCACTGAATCGGCTCTGATTGTTGCAACTGAGAAAATTCGAACCAGCGACAACCAGCGTCCACCATTCCCGCCGAGAGCCGCATTTCCCAACTAGGGTCTGTGTTGAGCGATCGAGCTGCATGTTGCAATTGAACGGCATAATATTAGGGGTCCAAATGTGGGACCTCCAATCCCCGTGGCATAAGTCCTGGTCAGTGTGGCCAAAGCCACTCTGCTATGTGTAATGGCCGTGTTGAAAGATTTAACAAGACCATGAAGGGCATGATCGGTGGACTTCCTGAAAAACTCAAAAGAAGATGGGATGTCTCAGTTCCATGCCTGCCTTTTGCCTATTGGGAAGGGCCACAGAAGGGAGTGGGGTCCTCCTTATTTTAGCTTCTGTTTGGGTTTCCTGTCGGGACTACTGTGCCTTGTGAAGGAGGGATTGGAGAAACCTCTTGTTGAACCTTAGCAGATATAGTGGACTATGTGCTTGGCTTTTGCTCCAGTATGTATGAGTAAGTGGAAAAAGCAAGCAGCCAGCCTAGAGCTCCAGAAGCTCTGGTGATGCCAAAAGGCTGCGATGGTTGAGTTCCAGCCAGGACAGATGCTGTGGGTTTTGGGGCCTGTGGCTCCTAGGGCTCTGCTAGGTAAGCGGAGCGGACCCTACCCTATCCTAGAAAGAAAAGGGGCGGTCACCTACCTGGTAGATTCTGGCTCTGACAGGAGTCATAAGAGGGTCAACCATCTCAACCGCCTCCCACCCTACTATGACATGGCAGATCTGACCATGCTCATGGTTCCAGATGAGGACCAGGAAGCAAAGAGTGAACCTGCCCCTGACCTGTCCAGCAATCCAAAAGGTGGGTCAGTGGAAGGTGTAGTCTTGTCAGACACCCTACCTGCACATCAGGAGACTGATTGCAGGCAAGTCCTAAATCAGTTTGCTGAGCTCTTCTTTTTGACCTCTCTCCAGACTCGCTGGTGTATCCATGATGTAGACGCTGATGAAAAACTACCTTTCGAGAATAAAATATACAGGCCGACTGAACATGTGAAAGAGAGCATCAAAGCTGAAGTAAGCATGATGCTGGAATTGGGAGTTCTAAAGCCTTCCGAGAGCCCCTGGACCTGCCCAGTTGTCTTAATCCCCAAGCCTCATAACCAGGATGGTAAGAAAGAAATGAGGTTTGTGTGGACTATTGGGGCGTGAATGCTGTGACCAAAAGCGATGCATGCCAAATTCCATGGGCAGATGAACTTATTGACAGGTTGGGAGCAGCCAAGTATCTGAGTATGTTTGATCTCACATCAGTGTACTGGCTGATAGGTCTGACGGCTCCAGGAGAAAAATAAATATCTGCATTTTTAACCCCAGATGGGTCTTATCAGTTCACTGTAATGCCTTTTTTTTAAAAATGCACCTGCCACTTTTCAAAGGTTGGTGAACTAAGCCCTTGCTGGATTGGAATCCTTGAGTGCAGCATATCTACACAATATTGCTGTCTTTAGCTCCACCTGGCAGGATCACCTGATCCACCTTAGGAAAGTAATGGAGGCTCTGAGAAGTGCAGGCCTCGTTATCAAGGCATTCAAGTGCCAGATAGGGCTGGGAAAGGTTGCATACTTGGGTCACCTTGTGAGTGGAGACCAGGTTCAACCCTTACAACCCAAGATCTAGACGATTCTGGACTCCTACTACCCAGACTCAAGAGAGGGCCTTCCTTGGCTTCCCTGGTACTATAGGAGGTTTGTGAGGGATTATGGCACCATTGTGGCACCCCTCACAGAACTGACTTCCAGAAGAATGCCCACAAATAGTGAACTGGACTGTGAGCTGTCTAAAGGCTCTTGACACGCTGAAGGAAGCGATGTGCTCTGCAGCTGTTCTGAAAGCTGCGGATTATGTCAAGCAATTCATTGTGCAGACTGATGCCTCGGAACATGGTATAGGAGCAGTGCTATCCCAAAAACATGCCCAAGGTCAAGATCAGCCAGTGGCTTTCATCAGTAGAAGGCTAATCCCCAGGGAACAGCATTGAAGTGCCATTTAGATGGACCCCTTTGCTGTGGTTTGGTCCCTTGAGAAGTTTAGGTCAAACCTGTTTGGCTCTCACTTCCTAGTTCAAACAGACCACAGGCCTCTCCGATGGTTAATGCAAATGAAAGGTGGAAATCCCAAATGGCTAAAGTAGTCCATCTACCTACAGGGAAAATACTTTGAAGTGAAACAGAGACCTGGGACTGCCAATGCAGATGAACTTTCCAGGTTGTCCAATTTAGACGATGTTAAATGTTATGTTATGTTAAAAATACTTATAAAGCGCGCGCACACCACAAGGTTTCATGGCGCTGCGGACAAGGGAGTCCTGCCACTAAGTGATTCATTCATAAGCCTGGCGAAAGAGCCAGGTTTGTAAGAGTTTCCAAAATTGAGGATATGATATCATCGAGCTAATGTACTGAGGGAGAGAATTCCAAAATTGAGGCGCCAGGACCGCAAATCTTAGTCCCCCCAATTTCAGCGTGTAAAGGACAAAGTTGCTAGGGGATTCAAATGGGAAGAACTAAGATCCCGAGTGTTTATATTTCTCTGGACCCGAGTAGATACAGACAATAGGTAGTTGCCACTTTAATAACTTGTCCAAGTCATTAGATATGGTAGAAACTCCAGCCAATCAGATGACAGCACCCTTTGGAACCTTCTCCTCAGAGGCTCGGGCTCTCAGATTTTCTACCGCACGTCATGTGAAGGGAGTCTCCCTGAGCTCTGCTCAGTATCTCTACCTTTTCTCTTCAGAAACTCTTCAGAATATCTTCACTGCTTTGTCTGCTACAAAGAGGTCACTCACCCGACACTGTGAGTCTTGTGGGAAACTCCGGCGTCATTCCGAAGACCCCCACAAAAAGTGTATCTACTGCCTCCACCCTGAACATCAGGTGAGAGATTGTAAAATCTGCAGGACTTTTCTTCAAAAGACTTTAAGAGACAGAGAGGGAGGTCAACTTCTGTGGTTACAGAAACTCAAGACTAAGGATAATCCCTTATCAGATGTTGAGAGTGATTCCTCTCTCGGAACTGTCATCTCGAGGGCTAGTGAGGCGGAGATGGTATCTGCTAAGGTTAAGATGCTCAAGAAACACCACACCTCTACTCATGAAGGCCAGACTTCTTCCTCAAAAGGGCTCCTGCTCCTTCTAAGGGACTACCTCTGCCCTCTAGGCCTCCAAGATCTGCCTCTAAGTCTCCGGCGTCTTAGTCTATTCCTGCAACAAATTTGCCTACAAAATGAGTTCCTAGTCGACGATGACTTCCGTCGCCACTGCTACAACGACGACTTCCACCTTCTCTTCTCCTCAACCTACAATGATTATGTCGTCAGCGTCCTCTCTGTCGACGTTTGTCATGATGTCAGTGAAGCCTTACTCGTCTGCCACCTCCCTCACTTCGTCGTCGACAAAAAAGAGGTCTGTCTCCGGTCAGTCATCGACGGATGCCTCCTCGCTGATGATTCGGTTGATGCCTCTCAAGGCTCCACCTGCTTCGTCGATGGTTGCCTCGTCGACGGTTGCCTCGTCGACAGCACAGACGCCTTTCCTTACGGAACTTCAACCACGCTCTTCATCGTCGACCGCTGAGTTGTCAGCGACATCCTTTTTTCCACCTTCAGCTTTGATGTTTCTAGTCCCCTTGAAATCTTCAGCAACACTTTTGCCGCCTTCAGGAACGACGGATGTTTTCCTACTTCAATGTTAACGTAGGAACTCTTATTTGGATCTATTGCCAATTCAACCATCTCCAAATATTTCTGTGGAGCTTTTTGACAATGGGGCTAATGAGGAGGTTTCGGAAGAGGATGACCGGTTCCGTGCTGCTTGTACTCATTCTGAGCTTCTCATCAAATGACAAGATATTGATGATGACCAAGGATATGATTATTACCTTGAGCCTAATACTCAACCACCACTTGAGAATCCAACTGTGCAGATGTCTATGTCTCTCAGCACTAATTTGCAACATGTGCTTGATGACTACTACCGCCGATTTCCTCCCTCGGAGTCGGCCTCATCTGTCCCACAGATGCCTCTTCCTCTGCCTTCATCGATCATCGGGCCGCCTCCTCCGTGGCATCGATGTCTCATCACCCGGAGGACGCGCACACAACTGACGACAACAGAGAAGAAGGGGAGTGGGTGATAGATCCCTCCTTACTGAGTGGGACAGTTATCAAATTCAGACTCCGACACCTACTGACAAAACTGAAGAGCCGACCTGGCACACATCCCTGTGTGCCATTCCCATGAACGCTGCTAGAGGGATGTCTTACACATATCTCAGGCAGTGAGTTAAAGTTCACAGATTTATACATTCCAGCTCATCACCTGTGAGGGTTTACAGACGTATTCTATGGGCACCGGGAGATACAGTGATTGCCCAGAATCACAGGATGTTGCTCTGAAGCAGAGACTTGAACCCGGATCCCCAGTTCCCGAGTCGGCAGCTCTGGCTGCTGTACCACATCCTCTCCCCCCTGTGAGGACTTATCCGCATGAAATGTCCCTGATGCCCCCCAATATCCTTGTCCATTCTTGGATATTGTAAGTGACCAGGGAAGTCATAGTACGTACATAGGCTGGACACTCGTCACTATGAGTTCGCAGCTCCATGATGGCTTTACTGAAATATGTGATGTTTGGCACCAAGCATCTCAACATAATAAACTTGCACTGATTCCAGTGTAGATTTTATTAAAAATTGCACACAGAGGGCCCCTTAGAATGGTCCCCTGAAACCTACCAATCCTTAGTGCGGTCACTGACTGGCCCGAGCCAGCCTGCTTCCACCAGAGTGTGTTCTGTCCTCAGGGGAGAGTGCCTGCGCACTCTGAGGCTGAGAACAATGCCTTTCCTGGGTGGAGGTGTTCACGTCTCCCCTGGACAGGAAGAGCCATCCGTGGTGGGGAGCTTCAAAGATCTTGCCTCCTTTGTAATGCAACCCCAGCCTCTCCTGTTCGAAGGAGCTGGCCTCCATCCTGTCCTCACCCCTTTTTAGCGGCAGGACAGGCCGGGAACCTATGGTAGAATAGGAGATGTGCCCCCCTCTGCCAACTCCACCCCTCAGGTGCTGGAGGCTAGGTCAAGTACACTTTTCAGTGCCCACCATCTTGAAGATGATGGGACTTATCCACTTAGGGCTAGGACTGTGTCCTCCTCTCACAGAAGGTGGATATGTTAAAGGTCCTTGACACCCCAGGCAAAGGGCCCATTGGACACTACCTGTCACTCCCTTGTAACGCCCTTAAATCTAGTTTTCAGGCAGCATCCCCATTCCCTGAACTTCAGTTCCTGATGACCTAAGAAGAGCCGGGCACTACCGATCTGTACCAGCACAGAAGATTACAGAGAACTACTGTATACAGGTGTTCCAGGACATTTTGTCTGGATCCCCTACGGACTACTGCCCACCACACGTCCTAAAATAAGACTTCACCGGCCTCCCGGGTCCAGCCCGCTCTCTTGTGAATGAGTCCCTAGTCCAGGGTGTGTCCCTAAGGCCTTTAAAGAGGCAATTGTGGTTCCCTTTCTGAAGAAATCAGGGGCAGACCCCCAGATCCTGTTGAATTACCTCCCAATCTCTTTGCTCCCATACCTGGCAAAGGTACTGGAGGCTCATGTGGTGAAGTGCCTGTCCAATTTTATTGAACAATCCAACTATCTCGACTCACACCAAGCTGGGTTTTGGCCTGCCGACTCAACGGAGACCGTAATACTGGCGGTATTGGACTCGCTGCGAGAGAGCGCTGACAGGGGTACTCCTCAGGCCCTGGTGCTAATGGATCTCTCAGTCGCCTTTGACACTGTCGACCATGGTATCTTGGTGGACCATGGTGTAGATATCTTCCTAGACAGTCAAGGTTGCTAAACGTCTATGATTAATTTGTCATTCCACAGGCTTAATAAATTCCATGAATCAAATAATGTGAGAATAGTCAATACTGGCGTTCCTGATGTAAGGATGTAAGTACGCCTAATCTCTGGACAAAAGTTCTGTTCCTGGCTGAACTTTTGTCCGGAGATTAGGCGTAGCATACTTAATTGATTCATGGAATTTATTAAGCCATAGAAGGAATACCCTGTAGTGAATCACCTTATTTATCACATAAGGGTTATCAAGACCTTCTTCTCCATGAAGTGTTCCTGCATTACTAAATTATAGCATCGCAGACCCTCATAGAAAGGATCTATATATCAAGAATATTGTAATCATATCGAAACGTACAATATAAAATCCTCTAAATCACAAGTATTGAAAGGTTTTCCATATAAAAAAGAAGTACCAGCTCTACAGCACGTAGACTGCCGGTCCTTATAAATACAGGAATCTGTGGCTCGATTCCCAGAAGAAGACGCTGCTATAGCGCCGAAACGCGCGTCGGAATTAACCCCAATCAATCTCGCCACATTACTGTTTATTGGATTAGATAAAGACATCCCCTTATTTTTAACTGTGATTTTGATTGATTGTATATTTTGTGTCAAAAATTAATTGTTGCATTTACTGTGTTTTTACTCTCCTATTTTTTAATAAACATAGAAATTTTTATATATAAACCCTACTTGCTTGACTTTTCATTTTCTCTGCTTTGGAATGACAAATTATTCATAGATGTTTAGTAACCTTGACTGTCTAGGGAGATATCTACACCATGCTTTACCCTGTCCTAGAAGTTCCTTACTTTGTCAGGGGGTCCTTGTTATCTCATATATCTTGGTGGACCATGTCAGGGAGACTGGCATTCAGGGCTCAGCCCTTAGCTGGATTAGCTCCTTTCTAGAGGATCGATCCCAAGCAGTCTAGAGCGAGAGTCCACCATGAGCTGATCTCTTATGGACTTCTCGTCGTTACCTGCAGCCTCTGCAAGGAGAACCCCTCAACCATGACCTGCTCTGGTATGCCTTTTCTGGCACCAAAAGTCACCCTTGCAACCACACGTCCTGGGCTTTGGTGAAGAGTACAAAGGGTGTTGCTACGTTCCCGAGAATCAAAACTTACCATGACAGCTTTTGGTTTCCTTCGACCGGCCTCCTGGCCTGAGCCGGCAGACCTTTTCCAACTTGGCCGGTCTTTGATGCTGTGTTGTCATCTTGCACCCTGTGTCCCTGTGCCGCTGGTGGTGTGGTGTAGTCATGGTGCTGCCTTGGGCCATGTCCAGTGTTGGCATCAACCCCCAGAGACTCGTTCACCCAAGCCGCTGTTACTTACCTGTAAGCAGCCTCTGTCCGATTGCCCCAGTCCCCCTTAGTTTGTATTGGGTTTCCAACCTTGAACTTGTACTTGCACCCGGGCGCCCACGTGCCGCTGGTGGTGCACTGTAGGTTCTGAACTGAACCTTGTCCAATACTAACCTTAACTTCCGAAGAATGGTCTTGTAAGGAGATGTTGCCTGTACGTATGTTGAATGTTTTCTTCACCCCATAGGTTAACATTGCAAAGTCTGTAAATTGCACTAATTGTCCACTTTTTATATTGAACAGTATTTCCATTGCAAAACGTATTTACTCTAGATGAAATTCTGTGGTTCCACAAAATAAATCTAACCAAATATCATTTCATAAATTGGTCTCAGATTTATTCAATGAGTGTGTGTCATTTATTGCCACTGTGTGTACAACAGTGTGTGTCATTTATTGCCACTGTGTGTACAACAAATGCTTAAAACTACCCTCGGATACGTCTAACTGCTCCTCCACACTACCACAAAAGAGCATTAGTATTATCTACTTTAGCCTCTGTAAAACCTCTGGGGATCCACTGGACTCTCTGCACACTATACCTCTTTTTGGTATAGTATAGAGAGAGCCGGCTCCCCGCGCTCAAGAACTCTCACACACTCAGACATAGACAGACACACACACACACTATCTCTCTGTCTCTCTCTCTCTCACACACTTTCTCACACATACCCACCCTGCCTCACATCAGAAAAATGTATTTAACTTCTAAATGACACCTTCAACTAGGACCATTAGTAAATAGGTTCATGCAGAATGCAGAAGATCCTACTAGTAAGGATATCTGTGCAGTCATCCCCATGACCGGAAAAAAGAAATTAAAATGAATGAATAAAATGCTTTAGGAGGCTGAGCACTCTTAAATTAAGAAATGAAAGAAAGATAAACCAGGAATAGAGAGAAACAGAAAAAGAAAAAAGAAAGAGAAGAAAAGAGTGAAATAAAGATAATAAAAACAAGGGAAATAGAAAGTACGAAAGAAAGAAATGAGACTCCCACATATTATATTCAGTAGTGCTTGTAATACGGCGGCCAGGATATCCGTCATGTTTGTGTCTGAGTAACCAAGGCCAGCGAACTCTAAATCAGGCTCTTGACACTTTGCAATGTTGCTGCTGTTAACTGTGAACCATTACTTTCTCAGAAGTCACGGGCAAGAGACACCTAGTCGCCTGTAACATACCTTTTATAATTACACGGGTGTGACAACACAGCATAAACAACAAGTGCAGATTAAACCACAAGGTTCAAATAAACCCACAGACACACCGTAAGATTAAACCTGTACTAAGCACAAAAGCCTCAGTGTCTGATAGAGACGACTAGCCGCAGATGCCTTAATGTAGAATTATCCCCAGGCATGAGACTGGATCTGGAAAACATTTTGCCAGGGTATCCCTGCGTGCCAGGTAGATGGCATCACGCAACTCCGACCAGGCGTCGTCTGCGTATGTGACGTAAGCGAGGTCACATAAGTCCCACCCCGGCACGCCTACGTCAGTTTTTTCTTTTCTGCGTGCAACGCAGATACGGTCTCTGTTCGGGCCTGTTTAGGCCCCTTTTTCTTTCATCATTGTGATATCTTTTGGTGGAACAGTGTGGGAATGCCTTCGGGCTTTAAGACATGCAGGTCGTGTGGGCGCCTGATGTCTGTGACGGACCCTGACCTCATTTGCATGTGGTGTTAGGTGAAGATCACGGCCCCACTGATTGTGAGGCATGCCAACAGTTGAAGCCAAAGTCGCAACAGGAGCGCCGGAAGAAACTACTCTCGGCAAGTCTCTCAAGATCGGCTTCATCCCCTCGATCAGCCTCCGCAGATGGATCAGAAGCGGCCATCCTCATCCCTCTCCGATGTCGCACGAGCGTCGCTCCCCAGTGGGTAAGTGTCACAGCTTGTCCCCGGGGGGTGTTGTTCGGCCTGCCGGGGGCATGGGCTCTCCGTGGGTAATGCGGCCTGCGTGCCGTCCTCCTATCCACCGTTTCCCTGTGAGAGAGCGTCGAGAGCCCAGATGGAGACATATGCGGCGGCTTTGCAGGCCTCGCTGGCGTCTCCTTCTCCTTCCACTCCTAGGACGTCAGTGGATCCCTTGCATTGCGCTGGGCCCTCCGTGGCGCCTCGGTGCCACCTGGCACGTCTCCAGGCTTGGAGGATGTGGTGCTGTTGGGATTTGGCCCTTCGGGACTCCCTCCTTCGGACTACAGCGCCTCTGCCTCTCCGGAAACTCCTGCGGGAGTCCATGTGGTGTCGCGCGAGGTCAGCGGGGCTCGGGTCGCATCCTTCAGCCCTGTTCGGCACTCTAGACAGGCGACAGCCTTGTCCACGGCTGAGCTGATGCCACTACGGCGCCGGTGCCTGCTGGCCCAGGCGGCGCCACCGGGGTTGTAGACCTCCTCGTCCTGCTCTGGGTCGAAGCTGGACGGGGACCCTTCGTCCCCCTCCGGGCCCCTCTCGGCCCTCCACCTGCGCTGTGGCTGTCGGAGGTCGAGTTGGAGGTTTAATCGGCCCTGGCGGCACCGTATGGTTCAGCGGACCACCTACGTCCCATTCTGGGCCGAGGCTGGCAGAGGGTTTCTTGTCACTCCCCTGGTCCCTCTCGTCCTGTCATATAGATATGCTTTGCCTATATGCTGTGTTAAGTTAGCATGAGCTTATTAGGAGTTTAAACGCCATTTTACCTTTCTGCTGCTTCTGCACACGACACCTAACTGTTATTTTAGCTTTGAGCCTAGTAGAGTGTTTTGATTCACACAGAAATAATATGTTTTTACTCTGATATCAGCTTTGCTTAGTGAGCTGTGTCTGTACAGTGAGTGCTGAAGCCTTCAAGGATATCTCGACACAGTGGTTGTTGTGAGGTCTGATCTTCGCACCTTCCTAGACATAACATACATTCAGCTGCGGCCAAATTCTGGCTTTAGGCGCGTTTTATATTGCTTTGCATAGAGCATACACACACACTTGATGGTGCTTCGCATGCAGAGAGCTGGTGGAAGATGATGTGATCCCTTACCACTAGGATCTGAGGTATGGGCCCGTCCTGCTAAAACCCAAAGAGACCTTCTTAGATATAATAAAATATACTAGCTAGGAAGGGTTAGAATTAGGTGTTGTTTAACCCTATTCATTTTAGCATTTTAACATGCTTTCACCTTTTGTATTCTATGGACTAGTAACTATGCTGATTACTTTTACTTCTTATAATATGTTTGCTTGTATTAGCTAAGGTACTGCGTTTGAGAACACTGCATTAGTAAATAAACATTTCAAATGGGCACGCGTCCTCTTTTACTCCTTGTTCTCGATTGAACTGATTGTATAACGAAAGAGTGTTCATGTGTTCCACGTTACCTGAGGTTTTCTAAGTGCATGTTCTGGTTTGTCTAAGCATTTGGAGTTTGTAATGACCAATGAGACACTGTAGCTAGTCTGGTAGGGGATTTTGGGTACTAAGGTGAGTTTTGGCACACCCTAACTCACTGAGGTTCCAAGTCTCTATGCACAGCTCTGTAGGAGAACAGAATCCCTGCGACAGTCCCTCCACACAGGCGGCTGCCTCATCAGAGGTCGAGTCGGTGCCGTTCCGGCGCCGCCCCTTGGCCACTTCGGCTCCGGTCCCCGGCGCTGCGTGACTTGGAGGAGCCATGTCCGACGTTACCTTCGGCGCCGGATGGTGATGACATCCTGACTCAGGCTGCGGACTCTAAGGTGCCGGACAGGCGTCGAATCGTGGATTCGTCTTCAGACGCTCCCTCTTTTCCGAATGCTGGGTGCCTCTCTCCACACCCTTACCACTGTTTGGCTACGAGTAGGTAGGGTGCCCTCAAGCTTTCTTCGATACAACACCGGGGTGGGGTAACCTCTCTTGCCCATGGCCAATCTATCTACCCGGTAAGCAGGTTCCTCGCGGTCTGCAAAAACCCAGTTGTTGACTGCCACCAGCTGCGTGGGCCAGTAATACTTGAGAATGCTCCGGACCGCCAGTCCACCTTAATAAACTCCCCTCTGCATCTTACTCAGCGTGAAGTGCCACCATCCCACAGCAGGAGCCAAAGTTCTAAGCCTACCTTTTGAAAGAAAATGTCTGGTGGAATCTTAAAGGCCATTTTTTGTATGATGTACAGGAGGCCCTGGAGGGTCATCACTTTAAATAGGGCCACCCGGCCCAGTAAGGAGAGCTGGAGCGCCTGCAATTGTGGGGCATCCCTGCGAAGCCAGTCTAATTTCGGGAGTATGTTCCTGCCTGTGGCTCTCTTGTAATGAACACAACTAAATATTTAAAGCCATGTAGTGCCACCCAAACTGTGCACCTAGAGTGCAGCCGCAGGATCCCTGCCACCAGCAGGAATATTAAGGACTTCTTCCAGTTGATATTATCTCCTGAATATTCTCGAAATATGTGAAAAATGTGTAGAATTTGTTCACTCGAGAAGGCTGATTACGTGTCCTACAGCAAAACGTCAGTGTAGAGGGAGATTCTCACATCCCACTCCTGATCAACTGGAGTACCCCTTATGAGAGGTCCTGGCGAACCCACGCACTTGAGAAGAGCATAGGAGACAAGGAACATCCCTGTCGGACGGTAAAGACTCGGGAGACTGTATTATTGACGCGCATGAAAGCTAGAGGGGCCACATACAAGAGCTTGAGAGCAACACCACTGGGTGAGCAAAGGAATCCCCTGTTGCATGTGGTACTCCATTAAGGTGTTGGAGATTTAAGCGAGTTCCCTGGTGTGGCATAAAGCCCGATTGATCAGGATGAACCACTGTTGCAATTACTGTCCGCAGGCAGATCGCCAGGGCCTATGCAAGGACCTTAGTCTCAAAATTAAGCAAGGAGATAGGTCTATAAGACCCAAACTTAGTTGCTGGTTCGTCCTTTTTTGGGATGACCACCACCTCAGACGTTCTTTGGTCCCCTGAGAGACACCCTTATTTTCAGGTAGTCTGAAACCTCCTCTGGAGGCATTCCCTGATTTTATCCATCATGCTTTTATATAATTTTAAGGGAAGCTCATTAGGTCCCGTCGCTTGCCCTGTTTGCAAGGTTCCTACTGTCTTATTTATTTAGTCTACTGTCAGGTCTTGGTCTAGTGCGTCTCGGTCCTCATTCGTTAGCATTGGCAGGGTCAGGTCTTTCAGGAAGTCTCTCCCAGTATTTCCGTCCCCTTGTTGTCAGAGTCCTCAAGGATCCAGTTCCGTCCTTTGTCTTGTCTCTCCAACCATGTAAGCAACTCATTGGCTTTATCACCATCATCATAGAGACCATGCTGGGTAGCCAGCGCATGAGTGCACGCTATTTTCCATTAGTGCTCTTAATGTGTGCTGCTTCAGTTGATGGTGTAATGGGAGAGAAACTGATTCCCCACTTGTCAAGCGAGCCTCCAGGAAAGCACATTCCCTGTCCTGAACCTCGCACTTCTATTTACATTCCTTTGACATTCCCCCAATCAAGGCTTGTGTCTGGCCTCGAATCACTGCCTTGAATTCATCCTATAGCACGCAAGCTGATTCAACAGGCCGCCCGTTCTCCTTAAAATAGAATTCTGCTCTATCTCTCATACGAGCTTTGAACGTCTTGTCTTAAAAATATCCCAGATCAACCCTTGGGGGTAGCATGAAGTCCACAACCGGACCATCCAGTTGCACCTCCACCAGCGAATGGTCTGAGATTCCCCCTGCTATGTGCGTAGCAGCTCTAAAATCAACTTTATGGACAGTCTGGGTGAAAAGATAGTGCAGGCATGCCAGACTACCCTGTGCTGCAGACAGGTGCGTCTTGTTCATATCCCCTCTTCCCCTCTAGGGGCATTTAGGAGTTACATGAATATAGTTTAGGTGCAGTTCTGTCACTCCAGTCACCCCAATGCGTATATGCTCTTTCATAAGCATCTTACCCTTTCACAAGATGAGTCAGTCTTGTCTAGGTCTCTTTCCTGTTTCCGGACACTTGAATGGCACGCCCGAACACTCGAGAGAGCAGTGACCCACCAGCAGGCTTTTGTGGAGCGCTTTTGTCCTGGATGTAGGGCTGCATTCAGTAGGGCACCCACTCTGTCTTTTCTTTGCCTTTGCCTGAAGATCAGCAGTCCCAAGGTAGCAGTCACACCTGGCCTGTCGGTAAGTGCAGCCTCTCTGGAGGCCCGCCCGTCAGCAATTGAGCCCACACTGTGGCCGGCTGGACCACAGGCGTAAGCTCAGACAGGGTGTTCGACACTGGAGTAAGTGTAGTTCCTCATGGGCCTCTGACACAGAGTAGTCAGAAATTCAGGCACTAAAAGCCCAACTCAAGCTTTCCAGGAAGCCAGTAGATTCAGACCCTGTTGTGTTAGGAGTTTGGCAAATGCAGCCTTGAATGGGCCGTTTGGCAGCACACAATTGTCCAACTGGGCCTCAACAATCACGTTGTCGTAGAATATTATATTCTGCCTTGAACTGTTGGGAGAGTCTTGGGGTGGGGTGGGGGGTGTTCCTTAGACTAGCGGTTCACTCTGTCGCACTCTCACATTGCATTTATCCTACGCACACCAACACCCTAAACACGCCCTTGATGTTAGCTCAAAGTCTGGGCACAGGTATAGAAATGGAGCATTACATGGGTGTGTCAGTAGGACACCACTCCACTGACCATGATGCAAAGATCACATCAGGCTATGGATCCTTACAACAGGGTGCATTGCCACCACCGCTCTAGCTGTTAAACCCATGACAGTCCTCTGACTTAAATAAGGACACACTTGGTGTGATCCTCCAGGTCACAGGACCGGTCCAGACCTCTCATAGTTCCTTGTTAGAAGTTGCACAGTACTGGAGTGGCAGAACAATCTCAAGTAATCAGACCACATGCCATTCACTATTTCATAGTGTTTTT